>NW_027275551.1:0-56218 GCF_030028105.1 Mobula birostris | reverse complement strand
AGGTAGTATACATCTCAATTTTACACCAAAGTACTTACTGCTAACTATTGGAAACTCCTAAGGTTAACTTCCCACATGATTATGAGTAGTTTGAAAGTTGTTTCATGGCTGTACACATCAACACAAAAAAGTTGTTATCTCAGTGCATGCAATGGTTAGACAATACAAATAGTATACATTTCAATTTTACACCAAAGTTCTTACTGCAAACCTAAAGGAAACAACTCAGATTAACTTCCCACATGATTCTGAGATGTCTGAAAGTTGTTTCATACCTGTGCACATCAAGACAAAAAAGTTGTTTTTTCAGTGCATGCAATGCTTTTACAAAACATATAGTATACATTTCAATTTTACACAAAAGCACTTACTGCAAACCTAATGGAAACACCTTTGGTTAACTTTCCACATGATTATGAGTAGTTTGAAAGTTGTTTCATGGCTGTACACATCAACACAAAAAAGTTGTTATCTCAGTGTATGCAATGCTTAGACAATACAAATAGTATACATTTCAATTTTACACCAAAGCACTTACTGCAAACCTAATGGAAACACTTTAGGTTAACTTCCCACATGATTCTGAGATGTCTGAAAGTTGTTTCATACCTGTGCAGATAAAAACAAAAAAGTTGATTTCACAGTGAATAGAATGCTTTGACATAAAGGTAGTATACATTTCAATTGTACTCAAAAGTCCTGACTGCAAACCTAACGCAAACACATTTGGTTAACTTCTCACATGAGTATGAGTAGGTTTAAAGTTGTTTCATGGCTGTACACATCAACAGAAAAAAGTTGTTGTCTCAGTGCATGCAATGCTTAGACAATACAAATAGTATACATTTCAATTTTACACCAAAGCACTTACTGCAAACCTAATGGAAACACTTTAGGTTAACTTTCCACATGATGATGAGTAGTTTGAAAGTTGTTTCATGGCTGTACACATCAACACAAAAAAGTTGTTATCTCAGTGCATGCAATGCTTAGACAATACAAATAGTATACATTTCAATTTTACACCAAAGCACTTACTGCAATCCTAATGAAAACACTTTAGGTTAACTTCCCACATGATTCTGAGATGTCTGAAAGTTGTTTCATACCTGTGCACATAAAGACAAAAAAGTTGATTTCACAGTGAATGGAATGCTTTGACATAAAAGTAGTATACATTTCAATTGTACTCAAAACTCCTGACTGCAAACCTAATGCAAACACATTTGGTTAATTTCCAGATGAGTATGACAAGGTTTAAAGTTGTTTCATGCCTCAGTTCATCAAGATAAAAAAGTTACTTTCTCAGTACTACTATGCTCTGACAGTAAGGTAGTACACATCTGAATTTTACACCAAAGTACTTACTGCAAACTAATGGAAACACCTTAGGTTATCTTCCCACATGATTATGAGTAGTTTGAAAGTTGTTTCATGGCTGTACACATCAACACAAAAAAGTTGTTATCTCAGTGCATGCAATGCTTAGACAATACAAATAGTATACATTTCAATTTTACACCAAAATACTTACGGCAAAACTAATGGAAACAACTTAGATTAACTTCCCACATGATTCTGAGATGTCTGAAAGTTGTTTCATACCTGTGCTCATCAAGACAAAAAAGTTGGTTTCTCAGTGCATGCAATGCTTTTACAATACAAATAGTATACATTTCAATTTTACACCAAAGTACTTACTGCAAACCTAATGGAAACACCTTAGGTTAACTTCCCACATGATTCTGAGATGTCTGAAACTTGTTTCATACCTGTGCACATAAAGACAAACAAGTTGATTTTACAGTGAATAGAATGCTTTGACATAAAAGTAGTATACATTTCAATTTTACACCAAAGCACTTACTGCAAACCTAATGGAAACACTTTAGGTTAACTTTCCACATGATTATGAGTAGTTTGAAAGTTGTTTCATGGCTGTACACATCAACACAAAAAAGTTGTTATCTCAGTGCATGCAATGCTTAGACAATACAAATAGTATACATTTCAATTTTACACCAAAGCACTTACTGCAAACCTAATGGAAACACTTTAGGTTAACTTCCTTCATGATTCTGAGATGTCTGAAAGCTGTTTCATTCCTGTGCAGATAAAGACAAAAAAGTTGATTTCACAGTGAATAGAATGCTTTGACATAAAAGTAGTATACATTTCAATTGTACTCAAAAGTCCTGACTGCAAACCTAATGCATACTCATTTGGTTAACTTCCCAGATGAGTATGACTAGGTTTAAAGTTGTTTCATGCCTCAGTTCATCAAGACAAAAAACGTTACTTTCTCAGTACTTCTATGCTCTGACATTAAGGTAGTACACATCTGAATTTTACACCAAAGTACTTACTGCAAACTAATGGAAACACCTTAGGTTAACTTCCCACATGATTATGAGTAGTTTGAAAGTTGTTTCATGGCTGTACACATCAACACAAAAAAGTTGTTATCTCAGTGCATGCAATGCTTAGACAATACAAATAGTATACTTTTCAATTTTACACCAAAATACTTACTGCAAACCTAATGGAAACAACTTAGATTAATTTCCCACATGATTCTGAGATGTCTGAAAGTTGTTTCATACCTGTGCACATCAAGACAAAAAAGTTGGTTTCTCAGTGCATGCAATGCTTTTACAATACAAATAGTATACATTTCAATTTTACACCAAAGCACTTACTGCAAACCTAATGGAAACACCTTAGGTTAACTTTCCACATGATTATGAGTAGTTTGAAAGTTGTTTCATGGCTGTACACATCAACAGAAAAAAGTTGTTATCTCAGTGCATGCAATGCTTAGACAATACAAATAGTATACATTTCAATTTTACTCCAAAGCACTTACTGCAAACCTAATGGAAACACCTTAGGTTAATTTCCCACATGATTCTGAGATGTCTGAAACTTGTTTCATACCTGTGCACATAAAGACAAACAAGTTGATTTTACAGTGAATAGAATGCTTTGACATAAAAGTAGTATACATTTCAATTGTACTCAAAACTCCTGACTGCAAACCTAATGCAAACACATTTGGTTAACTTCCCAGATGAGTATGACAAGGTTTAAAGTTGTTTCATGCCTCAGTTCATCAAGATAAAAAAGTTACTTTCTCAGTACTACTATGCTCTGACATTAAGGTAGTACACATCTGAATTTTACACCAAAGTACTTACTGCAAACTAATGGAAACACCTTAGGTTAACTTCCCACATGATTATGAGTAGTTTGAAAGTTGTTTCATGGCTGTACACATCAACACAAAAAAGTTGTTATCTCAGTGCATGCAATGCTTAGACAATACAAATAGTATACATTTCAATTTTACACCAAAATACTTACGGCAAAAGTAATGGAAACAACTTAGATTAACTTCCCACATGATTCTGAGATGTCTGAAAGTTGTTTCATTCCTGTGCAGATAAAGACAAAAAAGTTCATTTCACAGTGAATAGAATGCTCTGACATAAAAGTAGTATACATTTCAATTGTACTCAAAAGTCCTGACTGCAAACCTAATGCAAACTCATTTGGTTAACTTCCCAGATGAGTATGACTAGGTTTAAAGTTGTTTCATGCCTCAGTTCATCAAGACAAAAAACGTTACTTTCTCAGTACTTCTATGCTCTGACATTAAGGTAGTACACATCTGAATTTTACACCAAAGTACTTACTGCAAACTAATGGAAACACCTTAGGTTAACTTCCCACATGATTATGAGTAGTTTGAAAGTTGTTTCATGGCTGTACACATCAACACAAAAAAGTTGTTATCTCAGTGCATGCAATGCTTAGACAATACAAATAGTATACATTTCAATTTTACACAAAAATACTTACTGCAAACCTAATGGAAACAACTTAGATTAATTTCCCACATGATTCTGAGATGTCTGAAAGTTGTTTCATACCTGTGCACATCAAGACAAAAAAGTTGGTTTCTCAGTGCATGCAATGCTTTTACAATACAAATAGTATACATTTCAATTTTACACCAAAGCACTTACTGCAAACCTAATGGAAACACCTTAGGTTAACTTTCCACATGATTATGAGTAGTTTGAAAGTTGTTTCATGGCTGTACACATCAACAGAAAAAAGTTGTTATCTCAGTGCATGCAATGCTTAGACAATAAAAATAGTATACATTTCAATTTTACTCCAAAGCACTTACTGCAAACCTAATGGAAACACCTTAGGTTAACTTCCCACATGATTCTGAGATGTCTGAAAGTTGTTTCATACCTGTGCACATAAAGGCAAACAAGTTGATTTTACAGTGAATAGAATGCTTTGACATAAAAGTAGTATACATTTCAATTTTACACCAAAGCACTTACTGCAATCCTAATGAAAACACTCTAGGTTAACTTCCCACATGATTCTGAGATGTCTGAAAGTTGTTTCATACCTGTGCACATAAAGACAAAAAAGTTGATTTCACAGTGATTAGAATGCTTTGACATAAAAGTAGTATACATTTCAATTGTACTCAAACGTCCTGACTGCAAACCTAATGCAAACACATTTGGTTAACTTCCCAGATGAGTATGACTAGGTTTAAAGTTGTTTCATGCCTCAGTTCATCAAGACAAAAAAGTTACTTTCTCAGTACTACTATGCTCTGACATTAAGGTAGTATACATCTCAATTTTACACCAAAGTACTTACTGCTAACTAATGGAAACACCTTAGGTTAACTTCCCACATGATTATGAGTAGTTTGAAAGTTGTTTCATGGCTGTACACATCAACACAAAAAAGTTGTTATCTCAGTGCATGCAATGGTTAGACAATACAAATAGTATACATTTCAATTTTACACCAAAGTACTTACTGCAAACCTAAAGGAAACAACTCAGATTAACTTCCCACATGATTCTGAGATGTCTGAAAGTTGTTTCATACCAGTGCACATCAAGACAAAAAAGTTGTTTTTTCAGTGCATGCAATGCTTTTACAAAACATATAGTATACATTTCAATTTTACACCAAAGCACTTACTGCAAACCTAATGGAAACACCTTTGGTTAACTTTCCACATGATTATGAGTAGTTTGAAAGTTGTTTCATGGCTGTACACATCAACACAAAAAAGTTGTTATCTCAGTGTATGCAATGCTTAGACAATACAAATAGTATACATTTCAATTTTACACCAAAGCACTTACTGCAAACCTAATGGAAACACTTTAGGTTAACTTCCCACATGATTCTGAGATGTCTGAAAGTTGTTTCATACCTGTGCAGATAAAGACAAAAAAGCTGATTTCACAGTGAATAGAATGCTTTGACATAAAGGTAGTATACATTTCAATTGTACTCAAAAGTCCTGACTGCAAACCTAACGCAAACACATTTGGTTAACTTCCCACATGATTATGAGTAGTTTGAAAGTTGTTTCATGGCTGTACACATCAACACAAAAAAGTTGTTATCTCAGTGCATGCAATGCTTAGACAATACAAATAGTATACATTTCAATTTTACACCAAAATACTTACGGCAAAACTAATGGAAACAACTTAGATTAACTTCCCACATGATTCTGAGATGTCTGAAAGTTGTTTCATACCTGTGCTCATCAAGACAAAAAAGTTGGTTTCTCAGTGCATGCAATGCTTTTACAATACAAATAGTATACATTTCAATTTTACCCCAAAGCACTTACTGCAAACCTAATGGAAACACCTTAGGTTAACTTTCCACATGATTATGAGTAGTTTGAAAGTTGTTTCATGGCTGTACACATCAACAGAAAAAAGTTGTTATCTCAGTGCATGCAATGCTTAGACAATACAAGTAGTATACATTTCAATTTTACTCCAAAGCACTTACTGCAAACCTAATGGAAACACCTTAGGTTAACTTCCCACATGATTCTGAGATGTCTGAAACTTGTTTCATACCTGTGCACATAAAGACAAACAAGTTGATTTTACAGTGAATAGAATGCTTTGACATAAATGTAGTATACATTTCAATTTTACACCAAAGCACTTACTGCAAACCTAATGGAAACACTTTAGGTTAACTTTCCACATGATTATGAGTAGTTTGAAAGTTGTTTCATGGCTGTAGACATCAACACAAAAAAGTTGTTATCTCAGTGCATGCAATGCTTAGACAATACAAATAGTATACATTTCAATTTTACACCAAAGCACTTACTGCAATCCTAATGAAAACACTTTAGGTTAACTTCCCACATGATTCTGAGATGTCTGAAAGTTGTTTCATACCTGTGCACATAAAGACAAAAAAGTTGATTTCACAGTGAATAGAATGCTTTGACATAAAAGTAGTATACATTTCAATTGTACTCAAAACTCCTGACTGCAAACCTAATGCAAACACATTTGGTTAACTTCCCAGATGAGTATGACAAGGTTTAAAGTTGTTTCATGCCTCAGTTCATCAAGATAAAAAAGTTACTTTCTCAGTACTACTATGCTCTGACATTAAGGTAGTACACAACTGAATTTTACACCAAAGTAATTACTGCAAACCTAATGGAAACACATTTGGTTAACTTCCCACATGAGTATGAGTAGGTTTAAAGTTGTTTCATGGCTCTACACATCAACACAAAAAAGTTGTTATCTCAGTGCATGCAATGGTTAGACAATACAAATAGCATACATTTCAATTTTACACCAAAGTACTTACTGCAAACCTAAAGGAAACAACTCAGATTAACTTCCCACATGATTCTGAGATGTCTGAAAGTTGTTTCATACCTGTGCTCATCAAGACAAAAAAGTTGGTTTCTCAGTGCATGCAATGCTTTTACAATACAAATAGTATACATTTCAATTTTACACCAAAGCACTTACTGCAAACCTAATGGAAACACCTTAGGTTAACTTTCCACATGATTATGAGTAGTTTGAAAGTTGTTTCATGGCTGTACACATCAACAGAAAAAAGTTGTTATCTCAGTGCATGCAATGCTTAGACAATACAAGTAGTATACATTTCAATTTTACTCCAAAGCACTTACTGCAAACCTAATGGAAACACCTTAGGCTAACTTCCCACATGATTCTGAGATGTCTGAAACTTGTTTCATACCTGTGCACATAAAGACAAACAAGTTGATTTTACAGTGAATAGAATGCTTTGACATAAAAGTAGAAAACATCTCAATTTTACACCAAAGTACTTACTGCTAACTATTGGAAACACCTTAGGTTAACTTCCCACATGATTATGAGTAGTTTGAAAGTTGTTTCATGGCTGTACACATCAACACAAGAAAGTTGTTATCTCAGTGCATGCAATGCTTAGACAATACAAATAGTATACATTTCAATTTTACACCAAAGCACTTACTGCAATCCTAATGAAAACACTCTAGGTTAACTTCCCACATGATTCTGAGATGTCTGAAAGTTGTTTCATACCTGTGCACATAAAGACAAAAAAGTTGATTTCACAGTGATTAGAATGCTTTGACATAAAAGTAGTATACATTTCAATTGTACTCAAACGTCCTGACTGCAAACCTAATGCAAACACATTTGGTTAACTTCCCAGATGAGTATGACTAGGTTTAAAGTTGTTTCATGCCTCAGTTCATCAAGACAAAAAAGTTACTTTCTCAGTACTACTATGCTCTGACATTAAGGTAGTACACATCTGAATTTTACACCAAAGTACTTACTGCAAACTAATGGAAACACCTTAGGTTAACTTCCCACATGATTATGAGTAGTTTGAAAGTTGTTTCATGGCTGTACACATCAACACAAAAAAGTTGTTATCTCAGTGCATGCAATGCTTTTACAATACAAATAGTATACATTTCAATTTTACACCAAAATACTTACTGCAAACCTAATGGAAACAACTTAGATTAATTTCCCACATGATTCTGAGATGTCTGAAAGTTGTTTCATACCTGTGCACATCAAGACAAAAAAGTTGGTTTCTCAGTGCATGCAATGCTTTTACAATACAAATAGTATACATTTCAATTTTACACCAAAGCACTTACTGCAAACCTAATGGAAACACCTTAGGTTAACTTTCCACATCATTATGAGTAGTTTGAAAGTTGTTTCATGGCTGTACACATCAACAGAAAAAATTTGTTATCTCAGTGCATGCAATGCTTAGACAATACAAATAGTATACATTTCAATTTTACTCCAAAGCACTTACTGCAAACCTAATGGAAACACCTTAGGTTAACTTCCCACATGATTCTGAGATGTCTGAAAGTTGTTTCATACCTGTGCACATAAAGACAAACAAGTTGATTTTACAGTGAATAGAATGCTTTGACATAAAAGTAGTATACATTTCAATTTTACACCAAAGCACTTACTGCAAACCTAATGGAAACACTTTAGGTTAACGTTCCACATGATTATTAGTAGTTTGAAAGTTGTTTCATGGCTGTACACATCAACACAAAAAAGTTGTTATCTCAGTGCATGCAATGCTTAGGCAATACAAATAGTATACATTTCAATTTACACGAAAGCACTTACTGCAATCCTAATGAAAACACTCTAGGTTAACTTCCCACATGATTCTGAGATGTCTGAAAGTTGTTTCATACCTGTGCACATAAAGACAAAAAAGTTGATTTCATAGTGAATAGAATGCTTTGACATAAAAGTAGTCTACATTTCAATTGTACTCAAACGTCCTGACTGCAAACCTAATGCAAACACATTTGGTTAACTTCCCAGATGAGTATGACTAGGTTTAAAGTTGTTTCATGCCTCAGTTCATCAAGACAAAAAAGTTACTTTCTCAGTACTAGTATGCTCTGACATTAAGGTAGTATACATCTCAATTTTACACCAAAGTACTTACTGCTAACTATTGGAAACACCTTAGGTTAACTTCCCACATGATTATGAGTAGTTTGAAAGTTGTTTCATGGCTGTACACATCAACACAAAAAAGTTGTTATCTCAGTGCATGCAATGCTTAGACAATACAAATAGTATACATTTCAATTTTACACCAAAGCACTTACTGCAATCCTAATGAAAACACTCTAGGTTAACTTCCCACATGATTCTGAGATGTCTGAAAGTTGTTTCATACCTGTGCACATAAAGACAAAAAAGTTGATTTCACAGTGATTAGAATGCTTTGACATAAAAGTAGTATACATTTCAATTGTACTCAAACGTCCTGACTGCAAACCTAATGCAAACACATTTGGTTAACTTCCCAGATGAGTATGACTAGGTTTAAAGTTGTTTCATGCCTCAGTTCATCAAGACAAAAAAGTTACTTTCTCAGTACTACTATGCTCTGACATTAAGGTAGTACACATCTGAATTTTACACCAAAGTACTTACTGCAAACTAATGGAAACACCTTAGGTTAACTTCCCACATGATTATGAGTAGTTTGAAAGTTGTTTCATGGCTGTACACATCAACACAAAAAAGTTGTTATCTCAGTGCATGCAATGCTTAGACAATACAAATAGTATACATTTCAATTTTACACCAAAATACTTACTGCAAACCTAATGGAAACAACTTAGATTAATTTCCCACATGATTCTGAGATGTCTGAAAGTTGTTTCATACCTGTGCACATCAAGACAAAAAAGCTGGTTTCTCAGTGCATGCAATGCTTTTACAATACAAATAGTATACATTTCAATTTTACACCAAAGCACTTACTGCAAACCTAATGGAAACACCTTAGGTTAACTTTCCACATGATTATGAGTAGTTTGAAAGTTGTTTCATGGCTGTACACATCAACAGAAAAAAGTTGTTATCTCAGTGCATGCAATGCTTAGACAATACAAATAGTATACATTTCAATTTTACACCAAAGCACTTACTGCAATCCTAATGAAAACACTTTAAGTTAACTTCCCACATGATTCTGAGATGTCTGAAAGTTGTTTCATACCTGTGCACATAAAGACAAAAAAGTTGATTTCACAGTGAATAGAATGCTTTGACATAAAAGTAGTATACATTTCAATTGTACTCAAAACTCCTGACTGCAAACCTAATGCAAACACATTTGGTTAACTTCCCAGATGAGTATGACAAGGTTTAAAGTTGTTTCATGCCTCAGTTCATCAAGATAAAAAAGTTACTTTCTCAGTACTACTATGCTCTGACATTGAGGTAGTACACATCTGAATTTTACACCAAAGTACTTACTGCAAACTAATGGAAACACCTTAGGTTAACTTCCCACATGATTATGAGTAGTTTGAAAGTTGTTTCATGGCTGTACACATCAACACAAAAAAGTTGTTATCTCAGTGCTTGCAATGCTAAGACAATACAAATAGTATACATTTCAATTTTACACCAAAATACTTACGGCAAAACTAATGGAAACAACTTAGATTAACTTCCCACATGATTCTGAGATGTCTGAAAGTTGTTTCATACCTTTGCTCATCAAGACAAAAAAGTTGGTTTCTCAGTGCATGCAATGCTTTTACAATACAAATAGTACACATTTCAATTTTACTCCAAAGCACTTACTGCAAACCTAATGGAAACACCTTAGGTTAACTTCCCACATGATTCTGAGATGTCTGAAACTTGTTTCATACCTGTGCACATAAAGACAAACAAGTTGATTTTACAGTGAATAGAATGGTTTGACATAAAAGTAGTATACATTTCAATTTTACACCAAAGTACTTACTGCAAACCTAAAGGAAACAACTCAGATTAACTTCCCACATGATTCTGAGATGTCTGAAAGTTGTTTCATACCTGTGGACATCAAGACAAAAAAGTTGTTTTTTCAGTGCATGCAATGCTTTTACAAAACATATAGTATACATTTCAATTTTACACCAAAGCACTTACTGCAAACCTAATGGAAACACCTTTGGTTAACTTTCCACATGATTATGAGTAGTTTGAAAGTTGTTTCATGGCTGTACACATCAACACAAAAAAGTTGTTATCTCAGTGTATGCAATGCTTAGACAATACAAATAGTATACATTTCAATTTTACACCAAAGCACTTACTGCAAACCTAATGGAAACACTTTAGGTTAACTTCCCACATGATTCTGAGATGTCTGAAAGTTGTTTCATACCTGTGCAGATAAAGACAAAAAAGTTGATTTCACAGTGAATAGAATGCTTTGACATAAAGGTAGTATACATTTCAATTGTACTCAAAAGTCCTGACTGCAAACCTAATGCAAACTCATTTGGTTAACTTCCCAGATGAGTATGACTAGGTTTAAAGTTGTTTCATGCCTCAGTTCATCAAGACAAAAAAGTTACTTTCTCAGTACTACTATGCTCTGACATTAAGGTAGTACACTTCTGAATTTTACACCAAAGTACTTACTGCAAACTAATGGAAACACCTTAGGTTAACTTCCCACATGATTATGAGTAGTTTGAAAGTTGTTTCATGGCTGTACACATCAACACAAAAAAGTTGTTATCTCAGTGCATGCAATGCTTAGACAATACAAATAGTATACATTTCAATTTTACACCAAAATACTTACTGCAAACCTAATGGAAACAACTTAGATTAATTTCCCACATGATTCTGAGATGTCTGAAAGTTGTTTCATACCTGTGCACATCAAGACAAAAAAGTTGGTTTCTCAGTGCATGCAATGCTTTTACAATACAGATAGTATACATTTCAATTTTACACCAAAGCACTTACTGCAAACCTAATGGAAACACCTTAGGTTAACTTTCCACATCATTATGAGTAGTTTGAAATTTGTTTCATGGCTGTACACATCAACACAAAAAAGTTGTTATCTCAGTGCATGCAATGCTTAGACAAAACAAATAGTATACATTTCAATTTTACACCAAAGTACTTACTGCAAACTTAATGGATACAACTCAGATTAACTTCCCACATGATTCTGAGATGTCTGAAAGTTGTTTCATACCTATGCACATGAAGACAAAAAAGTTGTTTTTTCAGTGCATGCAATGCTTTTACAAAACATATAGTATACATTTCAATTTTACACCAAAGCACTTACTGCAAACCGAATGGAAACACATTAGGTTAACTTTCCACATGATTATGAGTAGTTTGAAAGTTGTTTCATGGCTGTACACATCAACACAAAAAAGTTGTTATCTCAGTGCATGCAATGCTTAGACAATACAAATAGTATACATTTCAATTTTACACGAAAGCACTTACTGCAATCCTAATGAAAACACTCTAGGTTAACTTCGCACATGATTCTGAGATGTCTGAAAGTTGTTTCATACCTGTGCACATAAAGACAAAAAAGTTGATTTCACAGTGATTAGAATGCTTGACATAAAAGTAGTATACATTTCAATTGTACTCAAACGTCCTGACTGCAAACCTAATGCAAACACATTTGGTTAACTTCCCAGATGAGTATGACTAGGTTTAAAGTTGTTTCATGCCTCAGTTCATCAAGACAAAAAAGTTACTTTCTCAGTACTACTATGCTCTGACATTAAGGTAGTATACATCTCAATTTTACACCAAAGTACTTACTGCTAACTATTGGAAACACCTTAGGTTAACTTCCCACATGATTATGAGTAGTTTGAAAGTTGTTTAATGGCTGTACACATCAACACAAAAAAGTTGTTATCTCAGTGCATGCAATGGTTAGACAATACAAATAGTATACATTTCAATTTTACACCAAAGTACTTACTGCAAACCTAAAGGAAACAACTCAGATTAACTTCCCACATGATTCTGAGATGTCTGAAAGTTGTTTCATACCTGTGCACATCAAGACAAAAAAGTTGTTTTTTCAGTGCATGCAATGCTTTTACAAAACATATAGTATACATTTCAATTTTACACCAAAGCACTTACTGCAAACCTAATGGAAACACCTTTGGTTAACTTTCCACATGATTATGAGTAGTTTGAAAGTTGTTTCATGGCTGTACACATCAACACAAAAAAGTTGTTATCTCAGTGTATGCAATGCTTAGACAATACAAATAGTATACATTTCAATTTTACACCAAAGCACTTACTGCAAACCTAATGGAAACACTTTAGGTTAACTTCCCACATGATTCTGAGATGTCTGAAAGTTGTTTCATACCTGTGCAGATAAAGACAAAAAAGTTGATTTCACAGTGAATAGAATGCTTTGACATAAAGGTAGTATACATTTCAATTGTACTCAAAAGTCCTGACTGCAAACCTAACGCAAACACATTTGGTTAACTTCCCACATGAGTATGAGTAGGTTTAAAGTTGTTTCATGGCTGTACACATCAACAGAAAAAAGTTGTTGTCTCAGTGCATGCAATGCTTAGACAATACAAATAGTATACATTTCAATTTTACACCAAAGCACTTACTGCAAACCTAATGGAAACACTTTAGGTTAACTTTCCACAGGATTATGAGTAGTTTGAAAGTTGTTTCATGGCTGTACACATCAACACAAAAAAGTTGTTATCTCAGTGCATGCAATGCTTAGACAATACAAATAGTATACATTTCAATTTTACACCAAAGCACTTACTGCAATCCTAATGAAAACACTTTAAGTTAACTTCCCACATGATTCTGAGATGTCTGAAAGTTGTTTCATAGCTGTGCACATAAAGACAAAAAAGTTGATTTCACAGTGAATAGAATGCTTTGACATAAAAGTAGTATACATTTCAATTGTACTCAAACGTCCTGACTGCAAACCTAATGCAAACACATTTGGTTAACTTCCCAGATGAGTATGACTAGGTTTAAAGTTGTTTCATGCCTCAGTTCATCAAGACAAAAAAGTTACTTTCTCAGTACTACTATGCTCTGACATTAAGGTAGTATACATCTCAATTTTACACCAAAGTACTTACTGCTAACTATTGGAAACACCTTAGGTTAACTTCCCACATGATTATGAGTAGTTTGAAAGTTGTTTAATGGCTGTACACATCAACACAAAAAAGTTGTTATCTCAGTGCATGCAATACAAATAGTATACATTTCAATTTTACACCAAAGTACTTACTGCAAACCTAAAGGAAACAACTCAGATTAACTTCCCACATGATTCTGAGATGTCTGAAAGTTGTTTCATACCTGTGCACATCAAGACAAAAAAGTTGTTTTTTCAGTGCATGCAATGCTTTTACAAAACATATAGTATACATTTCAATTTTACACCAAAGCACTTACTGCAAACCTAATGGAAACACCTTTGGTTAACTTTCCACATGATTATGAGTAGTTTGAAAGTTGTTTCATGGCTGTACACATCAACACAAAAAAGTTGTTATCTCAGTGTATGCAATGCTTAGACAATACAAATAGTATACATTTCAATTTTACACCAAAGCACTTACTGCAAACCTAATGGAAACACTTTAGGTTAACTTCCCACATGATTCTGAGATGTCTGAAAGTTGTTTCATACCTGTGCAGATAAAGACAAAAAAGTTGATTTCACAGTGAATAGAATGCTTTGACATAAAGGTAGTATACATTTCAATTGTACTCAAAAGTCCTGACTGCAAACCTAACGCAAACACATTTGGTTAACTTCCCACATGAGTATGAGTAGGTTTAAAGTTGTTTCATGGCTGTACACATCAACAGAAAAAAGTTGTTGTCTCAGTGCATGCAATGCTTAGACAATACAAATAGTATACATTTCAATTTTACACCAAAGCACTTACTGCAAACCTAATGGAAACACTTTAGGTTAACTTTCCACATGATTATGAGTAGTTTGAAAGTTGTTTCATGGCTGTACACATCAACACAAAAAAGTTGTTATCTCAGTGCATGCAATGCTTAGACAATACAAATAGTATACATTTCAATTTTACACCAAAGCACTTGATGCAATCCTAATGAAAACACTTTAAGTTAACTTCCCACATGATTCTGAGATGTCTGAAAGTTGTTTCATACCTGTGCACATAAAGACAAAAAAGTTGATTTCACAGTGAATAGAATGCTTTGACATAAAAGTAGTATACATTTCAATTGTACTCAAAACTCCTGACTGCAAACCTAATGCAAACACATTTGGTTAACTTCCCAGATGAGTATGACAAGGTTTAAAGTTGTTTCATGCCTCAGTTCATCAAGATAAAAAAGTTACTTTCTCAGTACTACTATGCTCTGACATTAAGGTAGTACACATCTGAATTTTACACCAAAGTACTTACTGCAAACTAATGGAAACACCTTAGGTTAACTTCCCACATGATTATGAGTAGTTTGAAAGTTGTTTCATGGCTGTACACATCAACACAAAAAAGTTGTTATCTCAGTGCATGCAATGCTAAGACAATACAAATAGTATACATTTCAATTTTACACCAAAATACTTACGGCAAAACTAATGGAAACAACTTAGATTAACTTCCCACATGATTCTGAGATGTCTGAAAGTTGTTTCATACCTGTGCTCATCAAGACAAAATAGTTGGTTTCTCAGTGCATGCAATGCTTTTACAATACAAATAGTATACATTTCAATTTTACACCAAAGCACTTACTGCAAACCTAATGGAAACACCTTAGGTTAACTTTCCACATGATTATGAGTAGTTTGAAAGTTGTTTCATGGCTGTACACATCAACAGAAAAAAGTTGTTATCTCAGTGCATGCAATGCTTAGACAATACAAGTAGTATACATTTCAATTTTACTCCAAAGCACTTACTGCAAACCTAATGGAAACACCTTAGGCTAACTTCCCACATGATTCTGAGATGTCTGAAACTTGTTTCATACCTGTGCACATAAAGACAAACAAGTTGATTTTACAGTGAATAGAATGCTTTGACATAAAAGTAGTATACATTTCAATTTTACACCAAAGCACTTACTGCAAACCTAATGGAAACACTTTAGGTTAACTTTCCACATGATTATGAGTAGTTTGAAAGTTGTTTCATGGCTGTACACATCAACACAAAAAAGTTGTTATCTCAGTGCATGCAATGCTTAGACAATACAAATAGTATACATTTCAATTTTACACCAAAGCACTTACTGCAAACCTAATGGAAACTCTTTAGGTTAACTTCCCACATGATTCTGAGATGTCTGAAAGTTGTTTCATTCCTGTGCAGATAAAGACAAAAAAGTTGATTTCACAGTGAATAGAATGCTTTGACATAAAAGTAGTATACATTTCAATTGTACTGAAAAGTCCTGACTGCAAACCTAATGCAAACTCATTTGGTTAACTTCCCAGATGAGTATGACTAGGTTTAAAGTTGTTTCATGCCTCAGTTCATCAAGACAAAAAACGTTACTTTCTCAGTACTTCTATGCTCTGACATTAAGGTAGTACACATCTGAGTTTTACACCAAAGTACTTACTGCAAACTAATGGAAACACCTTAGGTTAACTTCCCACATGATTATGAGTAGTTTGAAAGTTGTTTCATGGCTGTACACATCAACACAAAAAAGTTGTTATCTCAGTGCATGCAATGCTTAGACAATACAAATAGTATACATTTCAATTTTACACCAAAATACTTACTGCAAACCTAATGGAAACAACTTAGATTAATTTCCCACATGATTCTGAGATGTCTGAAAGTTGTTTCATACCTGTGCACATAAAGACAAACAAGTTGACTTTACAGTGAATAGAATGCTTTGACATAAAAGTAGTATACATTTCAATTTTACACCAAAGCACTTACTGCAAACCTAATGGAAACACTTTAGGTTAACGTTCCACATGATTATTAGTAGTTTGAAAGTTGTTTCATGGCTGTACACATCAACACAAAAAAGTTGTTATCTCAGTGCATGCAATGCTTAGACAATACAAATAGTATACATTTCAATTTTACACCAAAGCACTTACTGCAATCCTAATGAAAACACTCTAGGTTAACTTCCCACATGATTCTGAGATGTCTGAAAGTTGTTTCATACCTGTGCACATAAAGACAAAAAAGTTGATTTCACAGTGATTAGAATGCTTTGACATAAAAGTAGTATACATTTCAATTGTACTCAAACGTCCTGACTGCAAACCTAATGCAAACACATTTGGTTAACTTCCCAGATGAGTATGACTAGGTTTAAAGTTGTTTCATGCCTCAGTTCATCAAGACAAAAAAGTTACTTTCTCAGTACTACTATGCTCTGACATTAAGGTAGTACACATCTGAATTTTACACCAAAGTACTTACTGCAAACTAATGGAAACACCTTAGGTTAACTTCCCACATGATTATGAGTAGTTTGAAAGTTGTTTCATGGCTGTACACATCAACACAAAAAAGTTGTTATCTCAGTGCATGCAATGCTTAGACAATACAAATAGTATACATTTCAATTTTACACCAAAATACTTACTGCAAACCTAATGGAAACAACTTAGATTAATTTCCCACATGATTCTGAGATGTCTGAAAGTTGTTTCATACCTGTGCACATCAAGACAAAAAAGTTGGTTTCTCAGTGCATGCAATGCTTTTACAATACAAATAGTATACATTTCAATTTTACACCAAAGCACTTACTGCAAACCTAATGGAAACACCTTAGGTTAACTTTCCACATCATTATGAGTAGTTTGAAAGTTGTTTCATGGCTGTACACATCAACAGAAAAAAGTTGTTATCTCAGTGCATGCAATGCTTAGACAATACAAATAGTATACATTTCAATTTTACTCCAAAGCACTTACTGCAAACCTAATGGAAACACCTTAGGTTAACTTCCCACATGATTCTGAGATGTCTGAAAGTTGTTTCATACCTGTGCACATAAAGACAAACAAGTTGATTTTACAGTGAATAGAATGCTTTGACATAAAAGTAGTATACATTTCAATTTTACACCAAAGCACTTACTGCAAACCTAATGGAAACACTTTAGGTTAACGTTCCACATGATTATTAGTAGTTTGAAAGTTGTTTCATGGCTGTACACATCAACACAAAAAAGTTGTTATCTCAGTGCATGCAATGCTTAGACAATACAAATAGTATACATTTCAATTTACACGAAAGCACTTACTGCAATCCTAATGAAAACACTCTAGGTTAACTTCCCACATGATTCTGAGATGTCTGAAAGTTGTTTCATACCTGTGCACATAAAGACAAAAAAGTTGATTTCATAGTGATTAGAATGCTTTGACATAAAAGTAGTCTACATTTCAATTGTACTCAAACGTCCTGACTGCAAACCTAATGCAAACACATTTGGTTAACTTCCCAGATGAGTATGACTAGGTTTAAAGTTGTTTCATGCCTCAGTTCATCAAGACAAAAAAGTTACTTTCTCAGTACTACTATGCTCTGACATTAAGGTAGTATACATCTCAATTTTACACCAAAGTACTTACTGCTAACTATTGGAAACACCTTAGGTTAACTTCCCACATGATTATGAGTAGTTTGAAAGTTGTTTCATGGCTGTACACATCAACACAAAAAAGTTGTTATCTCAGTGCATACAATGCTTAGACAATACAAATAGTATACATTTCAATTTTACACCAAAGCACTTACTGCAATCCTAATGAAAACACTCTAGGTTAACTTCCCACATGATTCTGAGATGTCTGAAAGTTGTTTCATACCTGTGCACATAAAGACAAAAAAGTTGATTTCACAGTGATTAGAATGCTTTGACATAAAAGTAGTATACATTTCAATTGTACTCAAACGCCCTGACTGCAAACCTAATGCAAACACATTTGGTTAACTTCCCAGATGAGTATGACTAGGTTTAAAGTTGTTTCATGCCTCAGTTCATCAAGACAAAAAAGTTACTTTCTCAGTACTACTATGCTCTGACATTAAGGTAGTACACATCTGAATTTTACACCAAAGTACTTACTGCAAACTAATGGAAACACCTTAGGTTAACTTCCCACATGATTATGAGTAGTTTGAAAGTTGTTTCATGGCTGTACACATCAACACAAAAAAGTTGTTATCTCAGTGCATGCAATGCTTAGACAATAAAAATAGTATACATTTCAATTTTACACCAAAATACTTACTGCAAACCTAATGGAAACAACTTAGATTAATTTCCCACATGATTCTGAGATGTCTGAAAGTTGTTTCATACCTGTGCACATCAAGACAAAAAAGTTGGTTTCTCAGTGCATGCAATGCTTTTACAATACAAATAGTATACATTTCAATTTTACACCAAAGCGCTTACTGCAAACCTAATGGAAAACACCTTAGGTTAACTTTCCACATCATTATGAGTAGTTTGAAAGTTGTTTCATGGCTGTACACATCAACAGAAAAAAGTTGTTATCTCAGTGCATGCAATGCTTAGACAATACAAATAGTATACATTTCAATTTTACACCAAAGCACTTACTGCAATCCTAATGAAAACACTTTAAGTTAACTTCCCACATGATTCTGAGATGTCTGAAAGTTGTTTCATACCTGTGCACATAAAGACAAAAAAGTTGATTTCACAGTGAATAGAATGCTTTGACATAAAAGTAGCATACATTTCAATTGTACTCAAAACTCCTGACTGCAAACCTAATGCAAACACATTTGGTTAACTTCCCAGATGAGTATGACAAGGTTTAAAGTTGTTTCATGCCTCAGTTCATCAAGATAAAAAAGTTACTTTCTCAGTACTACTATGCTCTGACATTGAGGTAGTACACATCTGAATTTTACACCAAAGTACTTACTGCAAACTAATGGAAACACCTTAGGTTAACTTCCCACATGATTATGAGTAGTTTGAAAGTTGTTTCATGGCTGTACACATCAACACAAAAAAGTTGTTATCTCAGTGCATGCAATGCTAAGACAATACAAATAGTATACATTTCAATTTTACACCAAAATACTTACGGAAAAACTAATGGAAACAACTTAGATTAACTTCCCACATGATTCTGAGATGTCTGAAAGTTGTTTCATACCTTTGCTCATCAAGACAAAAAAGTTGGTTTCTCAGTGCATGCAATGCTTTTACAATACAAATAGTATACATTTCAATTTTACACCAAAGCACTTACTGCAAACCTAATGGAAACACCTTAGGTTAACTTTCCACATGATTATGAGTAGTTTGAAAGTTGTTTCATGGCTGTACACATCAACAGAAAAAAGTTGTTATCTCAGTGTATGCAATGCTTAGACAATACAAGTAGTATACATTTCAATTTTACTCCAAAGCACTTACTGCAAACCTAATGGAAACACTTTAGGTTAACTTCCCACATGATTCTGAGATGTCTGAAAGTTGTTTCATACCTGTGCAGATAAAGACAAAAAAGTTGATTTCACAGTGAATAGAATGCTTTGACATAAAGGTAGTATACATTTCAATTGTACTCAAAAGTCCTGACTGCAAACCTAATGCAAACTCATTTGGTTAACTTCCCAGATGAGTATGACTAGGTTTAAAGTTGTTTCATGCCTCAGTTCATCAAGACAAAAAAGTTACTTTCTCAGTACTACTATGCTCTGACATTAAGGTAGTACACTTCTGAATTTTACACCAAAGTACTTACTGCAAACTAATGGAAACACCTTAGGTTAACTTCCCACATGATTATGAGTAGTTTGAAAGTTGTTTCATGGCTGTACACATCAACACAAAAAAGTTGTTATCTCAGTGCATGCAATGCTTAGACAATACAAATAGTATACATTTCAATTTTACACCAAAATACTTACTGCAAACCTAATGGAAACAACTTAGATTAATTTCCCACATGATTCTGAGATGTCTGAAAGTTGTTTCATACCTGTGCACATCAAGACAAAAAAGTTGGTTTCTCAGTGCATGCAATGCTTTTACAATACAGATAGAATACATTTCAATTTTACACCAAAGCACTTACTGCAAACCTAATGGAAACACCTTAGGTTAACTTTCCACATCATTATGAGTAGTTTGAAATTTGTTTCATGGCTGTACACATCAACAGAAAAAAGTTGTTATCTCAGTGCATGCAATGCTTAGACAATACAAATAGTATACATTTCAATTTTACTCCAAAGCACTTACTGCAAACCTAATGGAAACACCTTAGGTTAACTTCCCTCATGATTCTGAGATGTCTGAAAGTTGTTTCATACCTGTGCACATAAAGACAAACAAGTTGATTTTACAGTGAATAGAATGCTTTGACATAAAAGTAGTATACATTTCAATTTTACACCAAAGCACTTACTGCAATCCTAATGGAAACACTTTAGGTTAACGTTCCACATGATTATTAGTAGTTTGAAAGTTGTTTCATGGCTGTACACATCAACACAAAAAAGTTGTTATCTCAGTGCATGCAATGCTTAGACAATACAAATAGTATACATTTCAATTTTACACGAAAGCACTTACTGCAATCCTAATGAAAACACTCTAGGTTAACTTCGCACATGATTCTGAGATGTCTGAAAGTTGTTTCATACCTGTGCACATAAAGACAAAAAAGTTGATTTCACAGTGATTAGAATGCTTTGACATAAAAGTAGTATACATTTCAATTGTACTCAAACGTCCTGACTGCAAACCTAATGCAAACACATTTGGTTAACTTCCCAGATGAGTATGACTAGGTTTAAAGTTGTTTCATGCCTCAGTTCATCAAGACAAAAAAGTTACTTTCTCAGTACTACTATGCTCTGACATTAAGGTAGTATACATCTCAATTTTACACCAAAGTACTTACTGCTAACTATTGGAAACACCTTAGGTTAACTTCCCACATGATTATGAGTAGTTTGAAAGTTGTTTAATGGCTGTACACATCAACACAAAAAAGTTGTTATCTCAGTGCATGCAATGGTTAGACAATACAAATAGTATACATTTCAATTTTACACCAAAGTACTTACTGCAAACCTGAAGGAAACAACTCAGATTAACTTCCCACATGATTCTGAGATGTCTGAAAGTTGTTTCATACCTGTGCACATCAAGACAAAAAAGTTGTTTTTTCAGTGCATGCAATGCTTTTACAAAACATATAGTATACATTTCAATTTTACACCAAAGCACTTACTGCAAACCAAATGGAAACACCTTTGGTTAACTTTCCACATGATTATGAGTAGTTTGAAAGTTGTTTCATGGCTGTACACATCAACACAAAAAAGTTGTTATCTCAGTGTATGCAATGCTTAGACAATACAAATAGTATACATTTCAATTTTACACCAAAGCACTTACTGCAAACCTAATGGAAACACTTTAGGTTAACTTCCCACATGATTCTGAGATGTCTGAAAGTTGTTTCATACCTGTGCAGATAAAGACAAAAAAGTTGATTTCACAGTGAATAGAATGCTTTGACATAAAGGTAGTATACATTTCAATTGTACTCAAAAGTCCTGACTGCAAACCTAACGCAAACACATTTGGTTAACTTCCCACATGAGTATGAGTAGGTTTAAAGTTGTTTCATGGCTGTACACATCAACAGAAAAAAGTTGTTGTCTCAGTGCATGCAATGCTTAGACAATACAAATAGTATACATTTCAATTTTACACCAAAGCACTTACTGCAAACCTAATGGAAACACTTTAGGTTAACTTTCCACAGGATTATGAGTAGTTTGAAAGTTGTTTCATGGCTGTACACATCAACACAAAAAAGTTGTTATCTCAGTGCATGCAATGCTTTTACAATACAGATAGTATACATTTCAATTTTACACCAAAGCACTTACTGCAAACCTAATGGAAACACCTTAGGTTAACTTTCCACACCATTATGAGTAGTTTGAAATTTGTTTCATGGCTGTACACATCAACAGAAAAAAGTTGTTATCTCAGTGCATGCAATGCTTAGACAATACAAATAGTATACATTTCAATTTTACACCAAAGCACTTACTGCAATCCTAATGAAAACACTTTAAGTTAACTTCCCACATGATTCTGAGATGTCTGAAAGTTGTTTCATACCTGTGCACATAAAGACAAAAAAGTTGATTTCACAGTGAATAGAATGCTTTGACATAAAAGTAGCATACATTTCAATTGTACTCAAAACTCCTGACTGCAAACCTAATGCAAACACATTTGGTTAACTTCCCAGATGAGTATGACAAGGTTTAAAGTTGTTTCATGCCTCAGTTCATCAAGATAAAAAAGTTACTTTCTCAGTACTACTATGCTCTGACATTGAGGTAGTACACATCTGAATTTTACACCAAAGTACTTACTGCAAACTAATGGAAACACCTTAGGTTAACTTCCCACATGATTATGAGTAGTTTGAAAGTTGTTTCATGGCTGTACACATCAACACAAAAAAGTTGTTATCTCAGTGCATGCAATGCTAAGACAATACAAATAGTATACATTTCAATTTTACACCAAAATACTTACGGCAAAACTAATGGAAACAACTTAGATTAACTTCCCACATGATTCTGAGATGTCTGAAAGTTGTTTCATACCTTTGCTCATCAAGACAAAAAAGTTGGTTTCTCAGTGCATGCAATGCTTTTACAATACAAATAGTATACATTTCAATTTTACACCAAAGCACTTACTGCAAACCTAATGGAAACACCTTAGGTTAACTTTCCACATGATTATGAGTAGTTTGAAAGTTGTTTCATGGCTGTACACATCAACAGAAAAAAGTTGTTATCTCAGTGTATGCAATGCTTAGACAATACAAGTAGTATACATGTCAATTTTACTCCAAAGCACTTACTGCAAACCTAATGGAAACACTTTAGGTTAACTTCCCACATGATTCTGAGATGTCTGAAAGTTGTTTCATACCTGTGCAGATAAAGACAAAAAAGTTGATTTCACAGTGAATAGAATGCTTTGACATAAAGGTAGTATACATTTCAATTGTACTCAAAAGTCCTGACTGCAAACCTAATGCAAACTCATTTGGTTAACTTCCCAGATGAGTATGACTAGGTTTAAAGTTGTTTCATGCCTCAGTTCATCAAGACAAAAAAGTTACTTTCTCAGTACTACTATGCTCTGACATTAAGGTAGTACACTTCTGAATTTTACACCAAAGTACTTACTGCAAACTAATGGAAACACCTTAGGTTAACTTCCCACATGATTATGAGTAGTTTGAAAGTTGTTTCATGGCTGTACACATCAACACAAAAAAGTTGTTATCTCAGTGCATGCAATGCTTAGACAATACAAATAGTATACATTTCAATTTTACACCAAAATACTTACTGCAAACCTAATGGAAACAACTTAGATTAATTTCCCACATGATTCTGAGATGTCTGAAAGTTGTTTCATACCTGTGCACATCAAGACAAAAAAGTTGGTTTCTCAGTGCATGCAATGCTTTTACAATACAGATAGTATACATTTCAATTTTACACCAAAGCACTTACTGCAAACCTAATGGAAACACCTTAGGTTAACTTTCCACATCATTATGAGTAGTTTGAAATTTGTTTCATGGCTGTACACATCAACAGAAAAAAGTTGTTATCTCAGTGCATGCAATGCTTAGACAATACAAATAGTATACATTTCAATTTTACTCCAAAGCACTTACTGCAAACCTAATGGAAACACCTTAGGTTAACTTCCCTCATGATTCTGAGATGTCTGAAAGTTGTTTCATACCTGTGCACATAAAGACAAACAAGTTGATTTTACAGTGAATAGAATGCTTTGACATAAAAGTAGTATACATTTCAATTTTACACCAAAGCACTTACTGCAATCCTAATGGAAACACTTTAGGTTAACGTTCCACATGATTATTAGTAGTTTGAAAGTTGTTTCATGGCTGTACACATCAACACAAAAAAGTTGTTATCTCAGTGCATGCAATGCTTAGACAATACAAATAGTATACATTTCAATTTTACACGAAAGCACTTACTGCAATCCTAATGAAAACACTCTAGGTTAACTTCGCACATGATTCTGAGATGTCTGAAAGTTGTTTCATACCTGTGCACATAAAGACAAAAAAGTTGATTTCACAGTGATTAGAATGCTTTGACATAAAAGTAGTATACATTTCAATTGTACTCAAACGTCCTGACTGCAAACCTAATGCAAACACATTTGGTTAACTTCCCAGATGAGTATGACTAGGTTTAAAGTTGTTTCATGCCTCAGTTCATCAAGACAAAAAAGTTACTTTCTCAGTACTACTATGCTCTGACATTAAGGTAGTATACATCTCAATTTTACACCAAAGTACTTACTGCTAACTATTGGAAACACCTTAGGTTAACTTCCCACATGATTATGAGTAGTTTGAAAGTTGTTTAATGGCTGTACACATCAACACAAAAAAGTTGTTATCTCAGTGCATGCAATGGTTAGACAATACAAATAGTATACATTTCAATTTTACACCAAAGTAGTTACTGCAAACCTGAAGGAAACAACTCAGATTAACTTCCCACATGATTCTGAGATGTCTGAAAGTTGTTTCATACCTGTGCAGATAAAGACAAAAAAGTTGATTTCACAGTGAATAGAATGCTTTGACATAAAGGTAGTATACATTTCAATTGTACTCAAAAGTCCTGACTGCAAACCTAACGCAAACACATTTGGTTAACTTCCCACATGAGTATGAGTAGGTTTAAAGTTGTTTCATGGCTGTACACATCAACAGAAAAAAGTTGTTGTCTCAGTGCATGCAATGCTTAGACAATACAAATAGTATACATTTCAATTTTACACCAAAGCACTTACTGCAAACCTAATGGAAACACTTTAGGTTAACTTTCCACAGGATTATGAGTAGTTTGAAAGTTGTTTCATGGCTGTACACATCAACACAAAAAAGTTGTTATCTCAGTGCATGCAATGCTTAGACAATACAAATAGTATACATTTCAATTTTACACCAAAGCACTTACTGCAATCCTAATGAAAACACTTTAAGTTAACTTCCCACATGATTCTGAGATGTCTGAAAGTTGTTTCATACCTGTGCACATAAAGACAAAAAAGTTGATTTCACAGTGAATAGAATGCTTTGACATAAAAGTAGTATACATTTCAATTGTTCTCAAACGTCCTGACTGCAAACCTAATGCAAACACATTTGGTTAACTTCCCAGATGAGTATGACTAGGTTTAAAGTTGTTTCATGCCTCAGTTCATCAAGACAAAAAAGTTACTTTCTCAGTACTACTATGCTCTGACATTAAGGTAGTATACATCTCAATTTTACACCAAAGTACTTACTGCTAACTATTGGAAACACCTTAGGTTAACTTCCCACATGATTATGAGTAGTTTGAAAGTTGTTTAATGGCTGTACACATCAACACAAAAAAGTTGTTATCTCAGTGCATGCAATACAAATAGTATACATTTCAATTTTACACCAAAGTACTTACTGCAAACCTAAAGGAAACAACTCAGATTAACTTCCCACATGATTCTGAGATGTCTGAAAGTTGTTTCATACCTGTGCACATCAAGACAAAAAAGTTGTTTTTTCAGTGCATGCAATGCTTTTACAAAACATATAGTATACATTTCAATTTTACACCAAAGCACTTACTGCAAACCTAATGGAAACACCTTTGGTTAACTTTCCGCATGATTATGAGTAGTTTGAAAGTTGTTTCATGACTGTACACATCAACACAAAAAAGTTGTTATCTCAGTGTATGCAATGCTTAGAGAATACAAATAGTATACATTTCAATTTTACACCAAAGCACTTACTGCAAACCTAATGGAAACACTTTAGGTTAACTTCCCACATGATTCTGAGATGTCTGAAAGTTGTTTCATACCTGTGCAGATAAAGACAAAAAAGTTGATTTCACAGTGAATAGAATGCTTTGACATAAAGGTAGTATACATTTCAATTGTACTCAAAAGTCCTGACTGCAAACCTAACGCAAACACATTTGGTTAACTTCCCACATGAGTATGAGTAGGTTTAAAGTTGTTTCATGGCTGTACACATCAACAGAAAAAAGTTGTTGTCTCAGTGCATGCAATGCTTAGACAATACAAATAGTATACATTTCAATTTTACACCAAAGCACTTACTGCAAACCTAATGGAAACACTTTAGGTTAACTTTCCACATGATTATGAGTAGTTTGAAAGTTGTTTCATGGCTGTACACATCAACACAAAAAAGTTGTTATCTCAGTGCATGCAATGCTTAGACAATACAAATAGTATACATTTCAATTTTACACCAAAGCACTTGATGCAATCCTAATGAAAACACTTTAAGTTAACTTCCCACATGATTCTGAGATGTCTGAAAGTTGTTTCATACCTGTGCACATAAAGACAAAAAAGTTGATTTCACAGTGAATAGAATGCTTTGACATAAAAGTAGTATACATTTCAATTGTACTCAAAACTCCTGACTGCAAACCTAATGCAAACACATTTGGTTAACTTCCCAGATGAGTATGACAAGGTTTAAAGTTGTTTCATGCCTCAGTTCATCAAGATAAAAAAGTTACTTTCTCAGTACTACTATGCTCTGACATTAAGGTAGTACACATCTGAATTTTACACCAAAGTACTTACTGCAAACTAATGGAAACACCTTAGGTTAACTTCCCACATGATTATGAGTAGTTTGAAAGTTGTTTCATGGCTGTACACATCAACACAAAAAAGTTGTTATCTCAGTGCATGCAATGCTAAGACAATACAAATAGTATACATTTCAATTTTACACCAAAATACTTACGGCAAAACTAATGGAAACAACTTAGATTAACTTCCCACATGATTCTGAGATGTCTGAAAGTTGTTTCATACCTGTGCTCATCAAGACAAAAAAGTTGGTTTCTCAGTGCATGCAATGCTTTTACAATACAAATAGTATACATTTCAATTTTACACCAAAGCACTTACTGCAAACCTAATGGAAACACCTTAGGTTAACTTTCCACATGATTATGAGTAGTTTGAAAGTTGTTTCATGGCTGTACACATCAACAGAAAAAAGTTGTTATCTCAGTGCATGCAATGCTTAGACAATACAAGTAGTATACATTTCAATTTTACTCCAAAGCACTTACTGCAAACCTAATGGAAACACCTTAGGCTAACTTCCCACATGATTCTGAGATGTCTGAAACTTGTTTCATACCTGTGCACATAAAGACAAACAAGTTGATTTTACAGTGAATAGAATGCTTTGACATAAAAGTAGTATACATTTCAATTTTACACCAAAGCACTTACTGCAAACCTAATGGAAACACTTTAGGTTAACTTTCCACATGATTATGAGTAGTTTGAAAGTTGTTTCATGGCTGTACACATCAACACAAAAAAGTTGTTATCTCAGTGCATGCAATGCTTAGACAATACAAATAGTATACATTTCAATTTTACACCAAAGCACTTACTGCAAACCTAATGGAAACACTTTAGGTTAACTTCCCACATGATTCTGAGATGTCTGAAAGTTGTTTCATTCCTGTGCAGATAAAGACAAAAAAGTTGATTTCACAGTGAATAGAATGCTTTGACATAAAAGTAGTATACATTTCAATTGTACTGAAAAGTCCTGACTGCAAACCTAATGCAAACTCATTTGGTTAACTTCCCAGATGAGTATGACTAGGTTTAAAGTTGTTTCATGCCTCAGTTCATCAAGACAAAAAACGTTACTTTCTCAGTACTTCTATGCTCTGACATTAAGGTAGTACACATCTGAATTTTACACCAAAGTACTTACTGCAAACTAATGGAAACACCTTAGGTTAACTTCCCACATGATTATGAGTAGTTTGAAAGTTGTTTCATGGCTGTACACATCAACACAAAAAAGTTGTTATCTCAGTGCATGCAATGCTTAGACAATACAAATAGTATACATTTCAATTTTACACCAAAATACTTACTGCAAACCTAATGGAAACAACTTAGATTAATTTCCCACATGATTCTGAGATGTCTGAAAGTTGTTTCATACCTGTGCACATAAAGACAAACAAGTTGATTTTACAGTGAATAGAATGCTTTGACATAAAAGTAGTATACATTTCAATTTTACACCAAAGCACTTACTGCAAACCTAATGGAAACACTTTAGGTTAACGTTCCACATGATTATTAGTAGTTTGAAAGTTGTTTCATGGCTGTACACATCAACACAAAAAAGTTGTTATCTCAGTGCATGCAATGCTTAGACAATACAAATAGTATACATTTCAATTTTACACCAAAATACTTACTGCAAACCTAATGGAAACAACTTAGATTAATTTCCCACATGATCCTGAGATGTCTGAAAGTTGTTTCATACCTGTGCGCATCAAGACAAAAAAGTTGGTTTCTCAGTGCATGCAATGCTTTTACAATACAAATAGTATACATTTCAATTTTACACCAAAGCACTTACTGCAAACCTAATGGAAACACCTTAGGTTAACTTTCCACATCATTATGAGTAGTTTGAAAGTTGTTTCATGGCTGTACACATCAACAGAAAAAAGTTGTTATCTCAGTGCATGCAATGCTTAGACAATACAAATAGTATACATTTCAATTTTACTCCAAAGCACTTACTGCAAACCTAATGGAAACACCTTAGGTTAACTTCCCACATGATTCTGAGATGTCTGAAAGTTGTTTCATACCTGTGCACATAAAGACAAACAAGTTGATTTTACAGTGAATAGAATGCTTTGACATAAAAGTAGTATACATTTCAATTTTACACCAAAGCACTTACTGCAAACCTAATGGAAACACTTTAGGTTAACGTTCCACATGATTATTAGTAGTTTGAAAGTTGTTTCATGGCTGTACACATCAACACAAAAAAGTTGTTATCTCAGTGCATGCAATGCTTAGACAATACAAATAGTATACATTTCAATTTACACGAAAGCACTTACTGCAATCCTAATGAAAACACTCTAGGTTAACTTCCCACATGATTCTGAGATGTCTGAAAGTTGTTTCATACCTGTGCAGATAAAGACAAAAAAGTTGATTTCACAGTGAATAGAATGCTTTGACATAAAGGTAGTATACATTTCAATTGTACTCAAACGTCCTGACTGCAAACCTAATGCAAACTCATTTGGTTAACTTCCCAGATGAGTATGACTAGGTTTAAAGTTGTTTCATGCCTCAGTTCATCAAGACAAAAAAGTTACTTTCTCAGTACTACTATGCTCTGACATTAAGGTAGTACACTTCTGAATTTTACACCAAAGTACTTACTGCAAACTAATGGAAACACCTTAGGTTAACTTCCCACATGATTATGAGTAGTTTGAAAGTTGTTTCATGGCTGTACACATCAACACAAAAAAGTTGTTATCTCAGTGCATGCAATGCTTAGACAATACAAATAGTATACATTTCAATTTTACACCAAAATACTTACTGCAAACCTAATGGAAACAACTTAGATTAATTTCCCACATGATTCTGAGATGTCTGAAAGTTGTTTCATACCTGTGCACATCAAGACAAAAAAGTTGGTTTCTCAGTGCATGCAATGCTTTTACAATACAGATAGTATACATTTCAATTTTACACCAAAGCACTTACTGCAAACCTAATGGAAACACCTTAGGTTAACTTTCCACATCATTATGAGTAGTTTGAAATTTGTTTCATGGCTGTACACATCAACAGAAAAAAGTTGTTATCTCAGTGCATGCAATGCTTAGACAATACAAATAGTATACATTTCAATTTTACTCCAAAGCACTTACTGCAAACCTAATGGAAACACCTTAGGTTAACTTCCCTCATGATTCTGAGATGTCTGAAAGTTGTTTCATACCTGTGCACATAAAGACAAACAAGTTGATTTTACAGTGAATAGAATGCTTTGACATAAAAGTAGTATACATTTCAATTTTACACCAAAGCACTTACTGCAATCCTAATGGAAACACTTTAGGTTAACGTTCCACATGATTATTAGTAGTTTGAAAGTTGTTTCATGGCTGTACACATCAACACAAAAAAGTTGTTATCTCAGTGCATGCAATGGTTAGACAATACAAATAGTATACATTTCAATTTCACACCAAAGTACTTACTGCAAACCTAAAGGAAACAACTCAGATTAACTTCCCACATGATTCTGAGATGTCTGAAAGTTGTTTCATACCTGTGCACATCAAGACAAAAAAGTTGTTTTTTCAGTGCATGCAATGCTTTGACATAAAAGTAGTATACATTTCAATTTTACACCAAAGCACTTACTGCAAACCTAATGGAAACACCTTTGGTTAACTTTCCACATGATTATGAGTAGTTTGAAAGTTGTTTCATGGCTGTACACATCAACACAAAAAAGTTGTTATCTCAGTGTATGCAATGCTTAGACAATACAAATAGAATACATTTCAATTTTACACCAAAGCACTTACTGCAAACCTAATGGAAACACTTTAGGTTAACTTCCCACATGATTCTGAGATGTCTGAAAGTTGTTTCATACCTGTGCAGATAAAGACAAAAAAGTTGATTTCACAGTGAATAGAATGCTTTGACATAAAGGTAGTATACGTTTCAATTGTACTCAAAAGTCCTGACTGCAAACCTAATGCAAACTCATTTGGTTAACTTCCCAGATGAGTATGACTAGGTTTAAAGTTGTTTCATGCCTCAGTTCATCAAGACAAAAAAGTTACTTTCTCAGTACTACTATGCTCTGACATTAAGGTAGTACACTTCTGAATTTTACACCAAAGTACTTACTGCAAACTAATGGAAACACCTTAGGTTAACTTCCCACATGATTATGAGTAGTTTGAAAGTTGTTTCATGGCTGTACACATCAACACAAAAAAGGTGTTATCTCAGTGCATGCAATGCTTAGACAATACAAATAGTATACATTTCAATTTTACACCAAAATACTTACTGCAAACCTAATGGAAACAACTTAGATTAATTTCCCACATGATTCTGAGATGTCTCAAAGTTGTTTCATACCTGTGCACATCAAGACAAAAAAGTTGGTTTCTCAGTGCATGCAATGCTTTTACAATACAAATAGTATACATTTCAATTTTACACCAAAGCACTTACTGCAAACCTAATGGAAACACCTTAGGTTAACTTTCCACATCATTATGAGTAGTTTGAAAGTTGTTTCATGGCTGTACACATCAACAGAAAAAAGTTGTTATCTCAGTGCATGCAATGCTTAGACAATACAAATAGTATACATTTCAATTTTACTCCAAAGCACTTACTGCAAACCTAATGGAAACACCTTAGGTTAACTTCCCACATGATTCTGAGATGTCTGAAAGTTGTTTCATACCTGTGCACATAAAGACAAACAAGTTGATTTTACAGTGAATAGAATGCTTTGACATAAAAGTAGTATACATTTCAATTTTACACCAAAGCACTTACTGCAAACCTAATGGAAACACTTTAGGTTAACGTTCCACATGATTATTAGTAGTTTGAAAGTTGTTTCATGCATGTGCACATCAACACAAAAAAGTTGTTATCTCAGTGCATGCAATGCTTAGACAATACAAATAGTATACATTTCAATTTTACACGAAAGCACTTACTGCAATCCTAATGAAAACACTCTAGGTTAACTTCCCACATGATTCTGAGATGTCTGAAAGTTGTTTCATACCTGTGCACATAAAGACAAAAAAGTTGATTTCACAGTGATTAGAATGCTCTGACATAAAAGTAGTATACATTTCAATTGTACTCAAACGTCCTGACTGCAAACCTAATGCAAACACATTTGGTTAACTTCCCAGATGAGTATGACTAGGTTTAAAGTTGTTTCATGCCTCAGTTCATCAAGACAAAAAAGTTACTTTCTCAGTACTACTATGCTCTGACATTAAGGTAGTATACATCTCAATTTTACACCAAAGTACTTACTGCTAACTATTGGAAACACCTTAGGTTAACTTCCCACATGATTATGAGTAGTTTGAAAGTTGTTTCATGGCTGTACACATCAACACAAAAAAGTTGTTATCTCAGTGCATGCAATGGTTAGACAATACAAATAGTATACATTTCAATTTTACACCAAAGTACTTACTGCAAACCTAAAGGAAACAACTCAGATTAACTTCCCACATGATTCTGAGATGTCTGAAAGTTGTTTCATACCTGTGCACATCAAGACAAAAAAGTTGGTTTCTCAGTGCATGCAATGCTTTTACAATACAGATAGTATACATTTCAATTTTACACCAAAGCACTTACTGCAAACCTAATGGAAACACCTTAGGTTAACTTTCCACATCATTATGAGTAGTTTGAAATTTGTTTCATGGCTGTACACATCAACAGAAAAAAGTTGTTATCTCAGTGCATGCAATGCTTAGACAATACAAATAGTATACATTTCAATTTTACTCCAAAGCACTTACTGCAAACCTAATGGAAACACCTTAGGTTAACTTCCCACATGATTCTGAGATGTCTGAAAGTTGTTTCATACCTGTGCACATAAAGACAAACAAGTTGATTTTACAGTGAATAGAATGCTTTGACATAAAAGTAGTATACATTTCAATTTTACACCAAAGCACTTACTGCAATCCTAATGGAAACACTTTAGGTTAACGTTCCACATGATTATTAGTAGTTTGAAAGTTGTTTCATGGCTGTACACATCAACACAAAAAAGTTGTTATCTCAGTGCATGCAATGCTTAGACAATACAAATAGTATACATTTCAATTTTACACGAAAGCACTTACTGCAATCCTAATGAAAACACTCTAGGTTAACTTCGCACATGATTCTGAGATGTCTGAAAGTTGTTTCATACCTGTGCACATAAAGACAAAAAAGTTGATTTCACAGTGATTAGAATGCTTTGACATAAAAGTAGTATACATTTCAATTGTACTCAAACGTCCTGACTGCAAACCTAATGCAAACACATTTGGTTAACTTCCCAGATGAGTATGACTAGGTTTAAAGGTGTTTCATGCCTCAGTTCATCAAGACAAAAAAGTTACTTTCTCAGTACTACTATGCTCTGACATTAAGGTAGTATACATCTCAATTTTACACCTAAGTACTTACTGCTAACTATTGGAAACACCTTAGGTTAACTTCCCACATGATTATGAGTAGTTTGAAAGTTGTTTCATGGCTGTACACATCAACACAAAAAAGTTGTTATCTCAGTGCATGCAATGGTTAGACAATACAAATAGTATACATTTCAATTTTACACCAAAGTACTTACTGCAAACCTAAAGGAAACAACTCAGATTAACTTCCCACATGATTCTGAGATGTCTGAAAGTTGTTTCATACCTGTGGACATCAAGACAAAAAAGTTGTTTTTTCAGTGCATGCAATGCTTTTACAAAACATATAGTATACATTTCAATTTTACACCAAAGCACTTACTGCAAACCTAATGGAAACACCTTTGGTTAACTTTCCACATGATTATGAGTAGTTTGAAAGTTGTTTCATGGCTGTACACATCAACACAAAAAAGTTGTTATCTCAGTGTATGCAATGCTTAGACAATACAAATAGTATACATTTCAATTTTACACCAAAGCACTTACTGCAAACCTAATGGAAACACTTTAGGTTAACTTCCCACATGATTCTGAGATGTCTGAAAGTTGTTTCATACCTGTGCAGATAAAGACAAAAAAGTTGATTTCACAGTGAATAGAATGCTTTGACATAAAGGTAGTATACATTTCAATTGTACTCAAAAGTCCTGACTGCAAACCTAATGCAAACTCATTTGGTTAACTTCCCAGATGAGTATGACTAGGTTTAAAGTTGTTTCATGCCTCAGTTCATCAAGACAAAAAAGTTACTTTCTCAGTACTACTATGCTCTGACATTAAGGTAGTACACTTCTGAATTTTACACCAAAGTACTTACTGCAAACTAATGGAAACACCTTAGGTTAACTTCCCACATGATTATGAGTAGTTTGAAAGTTGTTTCATACCTGTGCACATCAAGACAAAAAAGTTGTTATCTCAGTGCATGCAATGCTTTTACAATACAGATAGTATACATTTCAATTTTACACCAAAGCACTTACTGCAAACCTAATGGAAACACCTTAGGTTAACTTTCCACATCATTATGAGTAGTTTGAAATTTGTTTCATGGCTGTACACATCAACAGAAAAAAGTTGTTATCTCAGTGCATGCAATGCTTAGACAATACAAATAGTATACATTTCAATTTTACTCCAAAGCACTTTCTGCAAACCTAATGGAAACACCTTAGGTTAACTTCCCACATGATTCTGAGATGTCTGAAAGTTGTTTCATACCTGTGCACATAAAGACAAACAAGTTGATTTTACAGTGAATAGAATGCTTTGACATAAAAGTAGTATACATTTCAATTTTACACCAAAGCACTTACTGCAATCCTAATGGAAACACTTTAGGTTAACGTTCCACATGATTATTAGTAGTTTGAAAGTTGTTTCATGGCTGTACACATCAACACAAAAAAGTTGTTATCTCAGTGCATGCAATGCTTAGACAATACAAATAGTATACATTTCAATTTTACACGAAAGCACTTACTGCAATCCTAATGAAAACACTCTAGGTTAACTTCGCACATGATTCTGAGATGTCTGAAAGTTGTTTCATACCTGTGCACATAAAGACAAAAAAGTTGATTTCACAGTGATTAGAATGCTTTGACATAAAAGTAGTATACATTTCAATTGTACTCAAACGTCCTGACTGCAAACCTAATGCAAACACATTTGGTTAACTTCCCAGATGAGTATGACTAGGTTTAAAGTTGTTTCATGCCTCAGTTCATCAAGACAAAAAAGTTACTTTCTCAGTACTACTATGCTCTGACATTAAGGTAGTATACATCTCAATTTTACACCAAAGTACTTACTGCTAACTATTGGAAACACCTTAGGTTAACTTCCCACATGATTATGAGTAGTTTGAAAGTTGTTTCATGGCTGTACACATCAACACAAAAAAGTTGTTATCTCAGTGCATGCAATGGTTAGACAATACAAATAGTATACATTTCAATTTTACACCAAAGTACTTACTGCAAACCTAAAGGAAACAACTCAGATTAACTTCCCACATGATTCTGAGATGTCTGAAAGTTGTTTCATACCTGTGCACATCAAGACAAAAAAGTTGTTTTTTCAGTGCATGCAATGCTTTTACAAAACATATAGTATACATTTCAATTTTACACCAAAGCACTTACTGCAAACCTAATGGAAACACCTTTGGTTAACTTTCCACATGATTATGAGTAGTTTGAAAGTTGTTTCATGGCTGTACACATCAACACAAAAAAGTTGTTATCTCAGTGTATGCAATGCTTAGACAATACAAATAGTATACATTTCAATTTTACACCAAAGCACTTACTGCAAACCTAATGGAAACACTTTAGGTTAACTTCCCACATGATTCTGAGATGTCTGAAAGTTGTTTCATACCTGTGCAGATAAAGACAAAAAAGTTGATTTCACAGTGAATAGAATGCTTTGACATAAAGGTAGTATACATTTCAATTGTACTCAAAAGTCCTGACTGCAAACCTAACGCAAACACATTTGGTTAACTTCCCACATGAGTATGAGTAGGTTTAAAGTTGTTTCATGGCTGTACACATCAACAGAAAAAAGTTGTTGTCTCAGTGCATGCAATGCTTAGACAATACAAATAGTATACATTTCAATTTTACACCAAAGCACTTACTGCAAACCTAATGGAAACACTTTAGGTTAACTTTCCACATGATTATGAGTAGTTTGAAAGTTGTTTCATGGCTGTACACATCAACACAAAAAAGTTGTTATCTCAGTGCATGCAATGCTTAGACAATACAAATGGTATACATTTCAATTTTACACCAAAGCACTTACTGCAATCCTAATGAAAACACTTTAAGTTAACTTCCCACATGATTCTGAGATGTCTGAAAGTTGTTTCATACCTGTGCACATAAAGACAAAAAAGTTGATTTCACAGTGAATAGAATGCTTTGACATAAAAGTAGTATACATTTCAATTGTACTCAAACGTCCTGACTGCAAACCTAATGCAAACACATTTGGTTAACTTCCCAGATGAGTATGACTAGGTTTAAAGTTGTTTCATGCCTCAGTTCATCAAGACAAAAAAGTTACTTTCTCAGTACTACTATGCTCTGACATTAAGGTAGTATACATCTCAATTTTACACCAAAGTACTTACTGCTAACTATTGGAAACACCTTAGGTTAACTTCCCACATGATTATGAGTAGTTTGAAAGTTGTTTAATGGCTGTACACATCAACACAAAAAAGTTGTTATCTCAGTGCATGCAATGGTTAGACAATACAAATAGTATACATTTCAATTTTACACCAAAGTACTTACTGCAAACCTAAAGGAAACAACTCAGATTAACTTCCCACATGATTCTGAGATGTCTGAAAGTTGTTTCATACCTGTGCACATCAAGACAAAAAAGTTGTTTTTTCAGTGCATGCAATGCTTTTACAAAACATATAGTATACATTTCAATTTTACACCAAAGCACTTACTGCAAACCTAATGGAAACACCTTTGGTTAACTTTCCACATGATTATGAGTAGTTTGAAAGTTGTTTCATGGCTGTACACATCAACACAAAAAAGTTGTTATCTCAGTGTATGCAATGCTTAGACAATACAAATAGTATACATTTCAATTTTACACCAAAGCACTTACTGCAAACCTAATGGAAACACTTTAGGTTAACTTCCCACATGATTCTGAGATGTCTGAAAGTTGTTTCATACCTGTGCAGATAAAGACAAAAAAGTTGATTTCCAGTGAATAGAATGCTTTGACATAAAGGTAGTATACATTTCAATTGTACTCAAAAGTCCTGACTGCAAACCTAACGCAAACACATTTGGTTAACTTCCCACATGAGTATGAGTAGGTTTAAAGTTGTTTCATGGCTGTACACATCAACACAAAAAAGTTGTTATCTCAGTGCATGCAATGCTTAGACAATACAAAAAGTATACATTTCAATTTTACACCAAAGCACTTACTGCAATCCTAATGAAAACACTTTAAGTTAACTTCCCACATGATTCTGAGATGTCTGAAAGTTGTTTCATACCTGTGCACATAAAGACAAAAAAGTTGATTTCACAGTGAATAGAATGCTTTGACATAAAAGTAGTATACATTTCAATTGTACTCAAAACTCCTGACTGCAAACCTAATGCAAACACATTTGGTTAACTTCCCAGATGAGTATGACAAGGTTTAAAGTTGTTTCATGCCTCAGTTCATCAAGATAAAAAAGTTACTTTCTCAGTACTACTGTGCTCTGACATTAAGGTAGTACACATCTGAATTTTACACCAAAGTACTTACTGCAAACTAATGGAAACACCTTAGGTTAACTTCCCACATGATTATGAGTAGTTTGAAAGTTGTTTCATGGCTGTACACATGAACACAAAAAAGTTGTTATCTCAGTGCATGCAATGCTAAGACAATACAAATAGTATACATTTCAATTTTACACCAAAATACTTACGGCAAAACTAATGGAAACAACTTAGATTAACTTCCCACATGATTCTGAGATGTCTGAAAGTTGTTTCATACCTGTGCTCATCAAGACAAAAAAGTTGGTTTCTCAGTGCATGCAATGCTTTTACAATACAAATAGTATACATTTCAATTTTACACCAAAGCACTTACTGCAAACCTAATGGAAACACCTTAGGTTAACTTTCCACATGATTATGAGTAGTTTGAAAGTTGTTTCATGGCTGTACACATCAACAGAAAAAAGTTGTTATCTCAGTGCATGCAATGCTTAGACAATACAAGTAGTATACATTTCAATTTTACTCCAAAGCACTTACTGCAAACCTAATGGAAACACCTTAGGTTAACTTCCCACATGATTCTGAGATGTCTGAAACTTGTTTCATACCTGTGCACATAAAGACAAACAAGTTGATTTTACAGTGAATAGAATGCTTTGACATAAAAGTAGTATACATTTCAATTTTAAACCAAAGCACTTACTGCAAACCTAATGGAAACACTATAGGTTAACTTTCCACATGATTATGAGTAGTTTGAAAGTTGTTTCATGGCTGTACACATCAACACAAAAAAGTTGTTATCTCAGTGCATGCAATGCTTAGAGAATACAAATAGTATACATTTCAATTTTACACCAAAGCACTTACTGCAAACCTAATGGAAACACTTTAGGTTAACTTCCCACATGATTCTGAGATGTCTGAAAGTTGTTTCATTCCTGTGCAGATAAAGACAAAAAAGTTGATTTCACAGTGAATAGAATGCTTTGACATAAAAGTAGTATACATTTCAATTGTATTGAAAAGTCCTGACTGCAAACCTAATGCAAACTCATTTGGTTAACTTCCCAGATGAGTATGACTAGGTTTAAAGTTGTTTCATGCCTCAGTTCATCAAGACAAAAAACGTTACTTTCTCAGTACTTCTATGCTCTGACATTAAGGTAGTACACATCTGAATTTTACACCAAAGTACTTACTGCAAACTAATGGAAACACCTTAGGTTAACTTCCCACATGATTATGAGTAGTTTGAAAGTTGTTTCATGGCTGTACACATCAACACAAAAAAGTTGTTATCTCAGTGCATGCAATGCTTAGACAATACAAATAGTATACATTTCAATTTTACACCAAAATACTTACTGCAAACCTAATGGAAACAACTTAGATTAATTTCCCACATGATTCTGAGATGTCTGAAAGTTGTTTCATACCTGTGCACATAAAGACAAACAAGTTGATTTTACAGTGAATAGAACGCTTTGACATAAAAGTAGTATACATTTCAATTTTACACCAAAGCACTTACTGCAAACCTAATGGAAACACTTTAGGTTAACGTTCCACATGATTATTAGTAGTTTGAAAGTTGTTTCATGGCTGTACACATCAACACAAAAAAGTTGTTATCTCAGTGCATGCAATGCTTAGACAATACAAATAGTATACATTTCAATTTTACACGAAAGCACTTACTGCAATCCTAATGAAAACAATCTAGGTTAACTTCCCACATGATTCTGAGATGTCTGAAAGTTGTTTCATACCTGTGCACATAAAGACAAAAAAGTTGATTTCATAGTGATTAGAATGCTTTGACATAAAAGTAGTCTACATTTCAATTGTACTCAAACGTCCTGACTGCAAACCTAATGCAAACACATTTGGTTAACTTCCCAGATGAGTATGACTAGGTTTAAAGTTGTTTCATGCCTCAGTTCATCAAGACAAAAAAGTTACTTTCTCAGTACTACTATGCTCTGACGTTAAGGTAGTATACATCTCAATTTTACACCAAAGTACTTACTGCTAACTATTGGAAACTCCTTAGGTTAACTTCCCACATGATTATGAGTAGTTTGAAAGTTGTTTCATGGCTGTACACATCAACACAAAAAAGTTGTTATCTCAGTGCATGCAATGGTTAGACAATACAAATAGTATACATTTCAATTTTACACCAAAGTACTTACTGCAAACCTAAAGGAAACAACTCAGATTAACTTCCCACATGATTCTGAGATGTCTGAAAGTTGTTTCATACCTGTGCACATCAAGACAAAAAAGTTGTTTTTTCAGTGCATGCAATGCTTTTACAAAACATATAGTATACATTTCAATTTTACACCAAAGCACTTACTGCAAACCTAATGGAAACACCTTTGGTTAACTTTCCACATGATTATGAGTAGTTTGAAAGTTGTTTCATGGCTGTACACATCAACACAAAAAAGTTGTTATCTCAGTGTATGCAATGCTTAGACAATACAAATAGTATACATTTCAATTTTACACCAAAGCACTTACTGCAAACCTAATGGAAACACTTTAGGTTAACTTCCCACATGATTCTGAGATGTCTGAAAGTTGTTTCATACCTGTGCAGATAAAAACAAAAAAGTTGATTTCACAGTGAATAGAATGCTTTGACATAAAGGTAGTATACATTTCAATTGTACTCAAAAGTCCTGACTGCAAACCTAACGCAAACACATTTGGTTAACTTCTCACATGAGTATGAGTAGGTTTAAAGTTGTTTCATGGCTGTACACATCAACAGAAAAAAGTTGTTGTCTCAGTGCATGCAATGCTTAGACAATACAAGTAGTATACATTTCAATTTTACACCAAAGCACTTACTGCAAACCTAATGGAAACACTTTAGGTTAACTTTCCACATGATTATGAGTAGTTTGAAAGTTGTTTCATGGCTGTACACATCAACACAAAAAAGTTGTTATCTCAGTGCATGCAATGCTTAGACAATACAAATAGTATACATTTCAATTTTACACCAAAGCACTTACTGCAATCCTAATGAAAACACTTTAGGTTAACTTCCCACATGATTCTGAGATGTCTGAAAGTTGTTTCATACCTGTGCACATAAAGACAAAAAAGTTGATTTCACAGTGAATGGAATGCTTTGACATAAAAGTAGTATACATTTCAATTGTACTCAAAACTCCTGACTGCAAACCTAATGCAAACACATTTGGTTAACTTCCCAGATGAGTATGACAAGGTTTAAAGTTATTTCATGCCTCAGTTCATCAAGATAAAAAAGTTACTTTCTCAGTACTACTATGCTCTGACATTAAGGTAGTACACATCTGAATTTTACACCAAAGTACTTACTGCAAACTAATGGAAACACCTTAGGTTATCTTCCCACATGATTATGAGTAGTTTGAAAGTTGTTTCATGGCTGTACACATCAACACAAAAAAGTTGTTATCTCAGTGCATGCAATGCTTAGACAATACAAATAGTATACATTTCAATTTTACACCAAAATACTTACGGCAAAACAAATGGAAACAACTTAGATTAACTTCCCACATGATTCTGAGATGTCTGAAAGTTGTTTCATACCTGTGCTGATCAACACAAAAAAGTTGGTTTCTCAGTGCATGCAATGCTTTTACAATACAAATAGTATACATTTCAATTTTACACCAAAGCACCTACTGCAAACCTAATGGAAACACCTTAGGTTAACTTCCCACATGATTCTGAGATGTCTGAAACTTGTTTCATACCTGTGCACATAAAGACAAACAAGTTGATTTTACAGTGAATAGAATGCTTTGACATAAAAGTAGTATACATTTCAATTTTACACCAAAGCACTTACTGCAAACCTAATGGAAACACTTTAGGTTAACTTTCCACATGATTATGAGTAGTTTGAAAGTTGTTTCATGGCTGTACACATCAACAGAAAAAAGTTGTTATCTCAGTGCATGCAATGCTAAGACAATACAAATAGTATACATTTCAATTTTACACCAAAATACTTACGGCAAAACTAATGGAAACAACTTAGATTAACTTCCCACATGATTCTGAGATGTCTGAAAGTTGTTTCATACCTGTGCTCATCAAGACAAAAAAGTTGGTTTCTCAGTGCATGCAATGCTTTTACAATACAAATAGTATACATTTCAATTTTACACTAAAGCACTTACTGCAAACCTAATGGAAACACCTTAGGTTAACTTTCCACATGATTATGAGTAGTTTGAAAGTTGTTTCATGGCTGTACACATCAACAGAAAAAAGTTGTTATCTCAGTGCATGCAATGCTTAGACAATACAAGTAGTATACATTTCAATTTTACTCCAAAGCACTTACTGCAAACCTAATGGAAACACCTTAGGTTAACTTCCCACATGATTCTGAGATGTCTGAAACTTGTTTCATACCTGTGCACATAAAGACAAACAAGTTGATTTTACAGTGAATAGAATGCTTTGACATAAAAGTAGTATACATTTCAATTTTACACCAAAGCACTTACTGCAAACCTAATGGAAACACTATAGGTTAACTTTCCACATGATTATGAGTAGTTTGAAAGTTGTTTCATGGCTGTACACATCAACACAAAAAAGTTGTTATCTCAGTGCATGCAATGCTTAGACAATACAAATAGTATACATTTCAATTTTACACGAAAGCACTTACTGCAATCCTAATGAAAACACTCTAGGTTAACTTCCCACATGATTCTGAGATGTCTGAAAGTTGTTTCATACCTGTGCACATAAAGACAAAAAAGTTGATTTCATAGTGATTAGAATGCTTTGACATAAAAGTAGTCTACATTTCAATTGTACTCAAACGTCCTGACTGCAAACCTAATGCAAACACATTTGGTTAACTTCCCAGATGAGTATGACTAGGTTTAAAGTTGTTTCATGCCTCAGTTCATCAAGACAAAAAAGTTACTTTCTCAGTACTACTATGCTCTGACATTAAGGTAGTATACATCTCAATTTTACACCAAAGTACTTACTGCTAACTATTGGAAACTCCTAAGGTTAACTTCCCACATGATTATGAGTAGTTTGAAAGTTGTTTCATGGCTGTACACATCAACACAAAAAAGTTGTTATCTCAGTGCATGCAATGGTTAGACAATACAAATAGTATACGTTTCAATTTTACACCAAAGTTCTTACTGCAAACCTAAAGGAAACAACTCAGATTAAGTTCCCACATGATTCTGAGATGTCTGAAAGTTGTTTCATACCTGTGCACATCAAGACAAAAAAGTTGTTTTTTCAGTGCATGCAATGCTTTTACAAAACATATAGTATACATTTCAATTTTACACAAAAGCACTTACTGCAAACCTAATGGAAACACCTTTGGTTAACTTTCCACATGATTATGAGTAGTTTGAAAGTTGTTTCATGGCTGTACACATCAACACAAAAAAGTTGTTATCTCAGTGTATGCAATGCTTAGACAATACAAATAGTATACATTTCAATTTTACACCAAAGCACTTACTGCAAACCTAATGGAAACACTTTAGGTTAACTTCCCACATGATTCTGAGATGTCTGAAAGTTGTTTGATACCTGTGCAGATAAAAACAAAAAAGTTGATTTCACAGTGAATAGAATGCTTTGACATAAAGGTAGTATACATTTCAATTGTACTCAAAAGTCCTGACTGCAAACCTAACGCAAACACATTTGGTTAACTTCTCACATGAGTATGAGTAGGTTTAAAGTTGTTTCATGGCTGTACACATCAACAGAAAAAAGTTGTTGTCTCAGTGCATGCAATGCTTAGACAATACAAATAGTATACATTTCAATTTTACACCAAAGCACTTACTGCAAACCTAATGGAAACACTTTAGGTTAACTTTCCACATGATGATGAGTAGCTTGAAAGTTGTTTCATGGCTGTACACATCAACACAAAAAAGTTGTTATCTCAGTGCATGCAATGCTTAGACAATACAAATAGTATACATTTCAATTTTACACCAAAGCACTTACTGCAATCCTAATGAAAACACTTTAGGTTAACTTCCCACATGATTCTGAGATGTCTGAAAGTTGTTTCATACCTGTGCACATAAAGACAAAAAAGTTGATTTCACAGTGAATGGAATGCTTTGACATAAAAGTAGTATACATTTCAATTGTACTCAAAACTCCTGACTGCAAACCTAATGCAAACACATTTGGTTAATTTCCAGATGAGTATGACAAGGTTTAAAGTTGTTTCATGCCTCAGTTCATCAAGATAAAAAAGTTACTTTCTCAGTACTACTATGCTCTGACAGTAAGGTAGTACACATCTGAATTTTACACCAAAGTACTTACTGCAAACTAATGGAAACACCTTAGGTTATCTTCCCACATGATTATGAGTAGTTTGAAAGTTGTTTCATGGCTGTACACATCAACACAAAAAAGTTGTTATCTCAGTGCATGCAATGCTTAGACAATACAAATAGTATACATTTCAATTTTACACCAAAATACTTACGGCAAAACTAATGGAAACAACTTAGATTAACTTCCCACATGATTCTGAGATGTCTGAAAGTTGTTTCATACCTGTGCTCATCAAGACAAAAAAGTTGGTTTCTCAGTGCATGCAATGCTTTTACAATACAAATAGTATACATTTCAATTTTACACCAAAGCACTTACTGCAAACCTAATGGAAACACCTTAGGTTAACTTCCCACATGATTCTGAGATGTCTGAAACTTGTTTCATACCTGTGCACATAAAGACAAACAAGTTGATTTTACAGTGAATAGAATGCTTTGACATAAAAGTAGTATACATTTCAATTTTACACCAAAGCACTTACTGCAAACCTAATGGAAACACTTTAGGTTAACTTTCCACATGATTATGAGTAGTTTGAAAGTTGTTTCATGGCTGTACACATCAACACAAAAAAGTTGTTATCTCAGTGCATGCAATGCTTAGACAATACAAATAGTATACATTTCAATTTTACACCAAAGCACTTACTGCAAACCTAATGGAAACACTTTAGGTTAACTTCCTTCATGATTCTGAGATGTCTGAAAGCTGTTTCATTCCTGTGCAGATAAAGACAAAAAAGTTGATTTCACAGTGAATAGAATGCTTTGACATAAAAGTAGTATACATTTCAATTGTACTCAAAAGTCCTGACTGCAAACCTAATGCATACTCATTTGGTTAACTTCCCAGATGAGTATGACTAGGTTTAAAGTTGTTTCATGCCTCAGTTCATCAAGACAAAAAACGTTACTTTCTCAGTACTTCTATGCTCTGACATTAAGGTAGTACACATCTGAATTTTACACCAAAGTACTTACTGCAAACTAATGGAAACACCTTAGGTTAACTTCCCACATGATTATGAGTAGTTTGAAAGTTGTTTCATGGCTGTACACATCAACACAAAAAAGTTGTTATCTCAGTGCATGCAATGCTTAGACAATACAAATAGTATACTTTTCAATTTTACACCAAAATACTTACTGCAAACCTAATGGAAACAACTTAGATTAATTTCCCACATGATTCTGAGATGTCTGAAAGTTGTTTCATACCTGTGCACATCAAGACAAAAAAGTTGGTTTCTCAGTGCATGCAATGCTTTTACAATACAAATAGTATACATTTCAATTTTACACCAAAGCACTTACTGCAAACCTAATGGAAACACCTTAGGTTAACTTTCCACATGATTATGAGTAGTTTGAAAGTTGTTTCATGGCTGTACACATCAACAGAAAAAAGTTGTTATCTCAGTGCATGCAATGCTTAGACAATACAAATAGTATACATTTCAATTTTACTCCAAAGCACTTACTGCAAACCTAATGGAAACACCTTAGGTTAATTTCCCACATGATTCTGAGATGTCTGAAACTTGTTTCATACCTGTGCACATAAAGACAAACAAGTTGATTTTACAGTGAATAGAATGCTTTGACATAAAAGTAGTATACATTTCAATTTTACACCAAAGCACTTACTGCAAACCTAATGGAAACACTTTAGGTTAACTTTCCACATGATTATGAGTAGTTTGAAAGTTGTTTCATGGCTGTACACATCAACACAAAAAAGTTGTTATCTCAGTGCATGCAATGCTTAACAATACAAATAGTATACATTTCAATTTTACACCAAAGCACTTACTGCAATCCTAATGAAAACACTTTAGGTTAACTTCCCACATGATTCTGAGATGTCTGAAAGTTGTTTCATACCTGTGCACATAAAGACAAAAAAGTTGATTTCACAGTGAATAGAATGCTTTGACATAAAAGTAGTATACATTTCAATTGTACTCAAAACTCCTGACTGCAAACCTAATGCAAACACATTTGGTTAACTTCCCAGATGAGTATGACAAGGTTTAAAGTTGTTTCATGCCTCAGTTCATCAAGATAAAAAAGTTACTTTCTCAGTACTACTATGCTCTGACATTAAGGTAGTACACATCTGAATTTTACACCAAAGTACTTACTGCAAACTAATGGAAACACCTTAGGTTAACTTCCCACATGATTATGAGTAGTTTGAAAGTTGTTTTATGGCTGTACACATCAACACAAAAAAGTTGTTATCTCAGTGCATGCAATGCTTAGACAATACAAATAGTATACATTTCAATTTTACACCAAAATACTTACGGCAAAAGTAATGGAAACAACTTAGATTAACTTCCCACATGATTCTGAGATGTCTGAAAGTTGTTTCATTCCTGTGCAGATAAAGACAAAAAAGTTCATTTCACAGTGAATAGAATGCTCTGACATAAAAGTAGTATACATTTCAATTGTACTCAAAAGTCCTGACTGCAAACCTAATGCAAACTCATTTGGTTAACTTCCCAGATGAGTATGACTAGGTTTAAAGTTGTTTCATGCCTCAGTTCATCAAGACAAAAAACGTTACTTTCTCAGTACTTCTATGCTCTGACATTAAGGTAGTACACATCTGAATTTTACACCAAAGTACTTACTGCAAACTAATGGAAACACCTTAGGTTAACTTCCCACATGATTATGAGTAGTTTGAAAGTTGTTTCATGGCTGTACACATCAACACAAAAAAGTTGTTATCTCAGTGCATGCAATGCTTAGACAATACAAATAGTATACATTTCAATTTTACACAAAAATACTTACTGCAAACCTAATGGAAACAACTTAGATTAATTTCCCACATGATTCTGAGATGTCTGAAAGTTGTTTCATACCTGTGCACATCAAGACAAAAAAGTTGGTTTCTCAGTGCATGCAATGCTTTTACAATACAAATAGTATACATTTCAATTTTACACCAAAGCACTTACTGCAAACCTAATGGAAACACCTTAGGTTAACTTTCCACATGATTATGAGTAGTTTGAAAGTTGTTTCATGGCTGTACACATCAACAGAAAAAAGTTGTTATCTCAGTGCATGCAATGCTTAGACAATAAAAATAGTATACATTTCAATTTTACTCCAAAGCACTTACTGCAAACCTAATGGAAACACCTTAGGTTAACTTCCCACATGATTCTGAGATGTCTGAAAGTTGTTTCATACCTGTGCACATAAAGGCAAACAAGTTGATTTTACAGTGAATAGAATGCTTTGACATAAAAGTAGTATACATTTCAATTTTACACCAAAGCACTTACTGCAATCCTAATGAAAACACTCTAGGTTAACTTCCCACATGATTCTGAGATGTCTGAAAGTTGTTTCATACCTGTGCACATAAAGACAAAAAAGTTGATTTCACAGTGATTAGAATGCTTTGACATAAAAGTAGTATACATTTCAATTGTACTCAAACGTCCTGACTGCAAACCTAATGCAAACACATTTGGTTAACTTCCCAGATGAGTATGACTAGGTTTAAAGTTGTTTCATGCCTCAGTTCATCAAGACAAAAAAGTTACTTTCTCAGTACTACTATGCTCTGACATTAAGGTAGTATACATCTCAATTTTACACCAAAGTACTTACTGCTAACTAATGGAAACACCTTAGGTTAACTTCCCACATGATTATGAGTAGTTTGAAAGTTGTTTCATGGCTGTACACATCAACACAAAAAAGTTGTTATCTCAGTGCATGCAATGGTTAGACAATACAAATAGTATACATTTCAATTTTACACCAAAGTACTTACTGCAAACCTAAAGGAAACAACTCAGATTAACTTCCCACATGATTCTGAGATGTCTGAAAGTTGTTTCATACCAGTGCACATCAAGACAAAAAAGTTGTTTTTTCAGTGCATGCAATGCTTTTACAAAACATATAGTATACATTTCAATTTTACACCAAAGCACTTACTGCAAACCTAATGGAAACACCTTTGGTTAACTTTCCACATGATTATGAGTAGTTTGAAAGTTGTTTCATGGCTGTACACATCAACACAAAAAAGTTGTTATCTCAGTGTATGCAGTGCTTAGACAATACAAATAGTATACATTTCAATTTTACACCAAAGCACTTACTGCAAACCTAATGGAAACACTTTAGGTTAACTTCCCACATGATTCTGAGATGTCTGAAAGTTGTTTCATACCTGTGCAGATAAAGACAAAAAAGCTGATTTCACAGTGAATAGAATGCTTTGACATAAAGGTAGTATACATTTCAATTGTACTCAAAAGTCCTGACTGCAAACCTAACGCAAACACATTTGGTTAACTTCCCACATGATTATGAGTAGTTTGAAAGTTGTTTCATGGCTGTACACATCAACACAAAAAAGTTGTTATCTCAGTGCATGCAATGCTTAGACAATACAAATAGTATACATTTCAATTTTACACCAAAATACTTACGGCAAAACTAATGGAAACAACTTAGATTAACTTCCCACATGATTCTGAGATGTCTGAAAGTTGTTTCATACCTGTGCTCATCAAGACAAAAAAGTTGGTTTCTCAGTGCATGCAATGCTTTTACAATACAAATAGTATACATTTCAATTTTACCCCAAAGCACTTACTGCAAACCTAATGGAAACACCTTAGGTTAACTTTCCACATGATTATGAGTAGTTTGAAAGTTGTTTCATGGCTGTACACATCAACAGAAAAAAGTTGTTATCTCAGTGCATGCAATGCTTAGACAATACAAGTAGTATACATTTCAATTTTACTCCAAAGCACTTACTGCAAACTTAATGGAAACACCTTAGGTTAACTTCCCACATGATTCTGAGATGTCTGAAACTTGTTTCATACCTGTGCACATAAAGACAAACAAGTTGATTTTACAGTGAATAGAATGCTTTGACATAAATGTAGTATACATTTCAATTTTACACCAAAGCACTTACTGCAAACCTAATGGAAACACTTTAGGTTAACTTTCCACATGATTATGAGTAGTTTGAAAGTTGTTTCATGGCTGTAGACATCAACACAAAAAAGTTGTTATCTCAGTGCATGCAATGCTTAGACAATACAAATAGTATACATTTCAATTTTACACCAAAGCACTTACTGCAATCCTAATGAAAACACTTTAGGTTAACTTCCCACATGATTCTGAGATGTCTGAAAGTTGTTTCATACCTGTGCAGATAAAGACAAAAAAATTGATTTCACAGTGAATAGAATGCTTTGACATAAAAGTAGTATACATTTCAATTGTACTCAAAACTCCTGACTGCAAACCTAATGCAAACACATTTGGTTAACTTCCCAGATGAGTATGACAAGGTTTAAAGTTGTTTCATGCCTCAGTTCATCAAGATAAAAAAGTTACTTTCTCAGTACTACTATGCTCTGACATTAAGGTAGTACACAACTGAATTTTACACCAAAGTAATTACTGCAAACCTAATGGAAACACATTTGGATAACTTCCCACATGAGTATGAGTAGGTTTAAAGTTGTTTCATGGCTCTACACATCAACACAAAAAAGTTGTTATCTCAGTGCATGCAATGGTTAGACAATACAAATAGTATACATTTCAATTTTACACCAAAGTACTTACTGCAAACCTAAAGGAAACAACTCAGATTAACTTCCCACATGATTCTGAGATGTCTGAAAGTTGTTTCATACCTGTGCACATCAAGACAAAAAAGTTGTTTTTTCAGTGCATGCAATGCTTTTACAAAACATATAGTATACATTTCAATTTTACACCAAAGCACTTACTGCAAACCTAATGGAAACACCTTTGGTTAACTTTCCACATGATTATGAGTAGTTTGAAAGTTGTTTCATGGCTGTACACATCAACACAAAAAAGTTGTTATCTCAGTGTATGCAATGCTTAGACAATACAAATAGTATACATTTCAATTTTACACCAAAGCACTTACTGCAAACCTAATGGAAACACTTTAGGTTAACTTCCCACATGATTCTGAGATGTCTGAAAGTTGTTTCATACCTGTGCAGATAAAGACAAAAAACTTGATTTCACAGTGAATAGAATGCTTTGACATAAAGGTAGTATACATTTCAATTGTACTCAAAAGTCCTGACTGCAAACCTAACGCAAACACATTTGGTTAACTTCCCAGATGAGTATGACAAGGTTTAAAGTTGTTTCATGCCTCAGTTCATCAAGATAAAAAAGTTACTTTCTCAGTACTACTATGCTCTGACATTAAGGTAGTACACATCTGAATTTTACACCAAAGTACTTACTGCAAACTAATGGAAACACCTTAGGTTAACTTCCCACATGATTATGAGTAGTTTGAAAGTTGTTTCATGGCTGTACACATCAACACAAAAAAGTTGTTATCTCAGTGCATGCAATGCTTAGACAATACAAATAGTATACATTTCTATTTTACACCAAAATACTTACTGCAAACCTAATGGAAACAACTTAGATTAACTTCCCACATGATTCTGAGATGTCTGAAAGTTGTTTCATACCTTTGCACATAAAGACAAAAAAGTTGATTTCACAGTGAATAGAATGCTTTGACATAAAAGTAGTATACATTTCAATTGTACTCAAAAGTCCTGACTGCAAACCTAATGCAAACACATTTGGTTAACTTCCCACATGAGTATGAGTAGGTTTAAAGTTGTTTCATGGCTCTACACATCAACACAAAAAAGTTGTTATCTCAGTGCATGCAATGCTTAGACAAGACAAATAGTAAACATTTCAATTTTACACCAAAATACTTACGGCAAAACTAATGGAAACAACTTAGATTAACTTCCCACATGATTCTGAGATGTCTGAAAGTTGTTTCATACCTGTGCTCATCAAGACAAAAAAGTTGGTTTCTCAGTGCATGCAATGCTTTTACAATACAAATAGTATACATTTCAATTTTACACCAAAGCACTTACTGCAAACCTAATGGAAACACCTTAGGTTAACTTTCCACATGATTATGAGTAGTTTGAAAGTTGTTTCATGGCTGTACACATCAACAGAAAAAAGTTGTTATCTCAGTGCATGCAATGCTTAGACAATACAAGTAGTATACATTTCAATTTTACTCCAAAGCACTTACTGCAAACCTAATGGAAACACCTTAGGTTAACTTCCCACATGATTCTGAGATGTCTGAAACTTGTTTCATACCTGTGCACATAAAGACAAACAAGTTGATTTTACAGTGAATAGAATGCTTTGACATAAAAGTAGTATACATTTCAATTTTACACCAAAGCACTTACTGCAAACCTAATGGAAACACTATAGGTTAACTTTCCACATGATTATGAGTAGTTTGAAAGTTGTTTCATGGCTGTACACATCAACACAAAAAAGTTGTTATCTCAGTGCATGCAATGCTTAGACAATACAAATAGTATACATTTCAATTTTACACGAAAGCACTTACTGCAATCCTAATGAAAACACTCTAGGTTAACTTCCCACATGATTCTGAGATGTCTGAAAGTTGTTTCATACCTGTGCAGATAAAGACAAAAAAGTTGATTTCATAGTGATTAGAATGCTTTGACATAAAAGTAGTCTACATTTCAATTGTACTCAAACGTCCTGACTGCAAACCTAATGCAAACACATTTGGTTAACTTCCCAGATGAGTATGCCTAGGTTTAAAGTTGTTTCATGCCTCAGTTCATCAAGACAAAAAAGTTAATTTCTCAGTACTACTATGCTCTGACATTAAGGTAGTATACATCTCAATTTTACACCAAAGTACTTACTGCTAACTATTGGAAACTCCTAAGGATAACTTCCCACATGATTATGAGTAGTTTGAAAGTTGTTTCATGGCTGTACACATCAACACAAAAAAGTTGTTATCTCAGTGCATGCAATGGTTAGACAATACAAATAGTATACATTTCAATTTTACACCAAAGTTCTTACTGCAAACCTAAAGAAAACAACTCAGATTAACTTCCCACATGATTCTGAGATGTCTGAAAGTTGTTTCATACCTGTGCACATCAAGACAAAAAAGTTGTTTTTTCAGTGCATGCAATGCTTTTACAAAACATATAGTATACATTTCAATTTTACACAAAAGCACTTACTGCAAACCTAATGGAAACACCTTTGGTTAACTTTCCACATGATTATGAGTAGTTTGAAAGTTGTTTCATGGCTGTACACATCAACACAAAAAAGTTGTTATCTCAGTGTATGCAATGCTTAGACAATACAAATAGTATACATTTCAATTTTACACCAAAGCACTTACTGCAAACCTAATGGAAACACTTTAGGTTAACTTCCCACATGATTCTGAGATGTCTGAAAGTTGTTTCATACCTGTGCAGATAAAGACAAAAAAGTTGATTTCACAGTGAACAGAATGCTTTGACATAAAAGTAGTATACATTTCAATTGTACTCAAAACTCCTGACTGCAAACCTAATGCAAACACATTTGGTTAACTTCCCAGATGAGTATGACAAGGTTTAAAGTTGTTTCATGCCTCAGTTCATCAAGATAAAAAAGTTACTTTCTCAGTACTACTATGCTCTGACATTAAGGTAGTACACAACTGAATTTTACACCAAAGTAATTACTGCAAACCTAATGGAAACACATTTGGATAACTTCCCACATGAGTATGAGTAGGTTTAAAGTTGTTTCATGGCTCTACACATCAACACAAAAAAGTTGTTATCTCAGTGCATGCAATGGTTAGACAATACAAATAGTATACATTTCAATTTTACACCAAAGTACTTACTGCAAACCTAAAGGAAACAACTCAGATTAACTTCCCACATGATTCTGAGATGTCTGAAAGTTGTTTCATACCTGTGCACATCAAGACAAAAAAGTTGTTTTTTCAGTGCATGCAATGCTTTTACAAAACATATAGTATACATTTCAATTTTACACCAAAGCACTTACTGCAAACCTAATGGAAACACCTTTGGTTAACTTTCCACATGATTATGAGTAGTTTGAAAGTTGTTTCATGGCTGTACACATCAACACAAAAAAGTTGTTATCTCAGTGTATGCAATGCTTAGACAATACAAATAGTATACATTTCAATTTTACACCAAAGCACTTACTGCAAACCTAATGGAAACACTTTAGGTTAACTTCCCACATGATTCTGAGATGTCTGAAAGTTGTTTCATACCTGTGCAGATAAAGACAAAAAACTTGATTTCACAGTGAATAGAATGCTTTGACATAAAGGTAGTATACATTTCAATTGTACTCAAAAGTCCTGACTGCAAACCTAACGCAAACACATTTGGTTAACTTCCCAGATGAGTATGACAAGGTTTAAAGTTGTTTCATGCCTCAGTTCATCAAGATAAAAAAGTTACTTTCTCAGTACTACTATGCTCTGACATTAAGGTAGTACACATCTGAATTTTACACGAAAGTACTTACTGCAAACTAATGGAAACACCTTAGGTTAACTTCCCACATGATTATGAGTAGTTTGAAAGTTGTTTCATGGCTGTACACATCAACACAAAAAAGTTGTTATCTCAGTGCATGCAATGCTTAGACAATACAAATAGTATACATTTCTATTTTACACCAAAATACTTACTGCAAACCTAATGGAAACAACTTAGATTAACTTCCCACATGATTCTGAGATGTCTGAAAGTTGTTTCATACCTTTGCACATAAAGACAAAAAAGTTGATTTCACAGTGAATAGAATGCTTTGACCTAAAAGTAGTATACATTTCAATTGTACTCAAAAGTCCTGACTGCAAACCTAATGTAAACACATTTGGTTAACTTCCCACATGAGTATGAGTAGGTTTAAAGTTGTTTCATGGCTCTACACATCAACACAAAAAAGTTGTTATCTCAGTGCATGCAATGCTTAGACAAGACAAATAGTAAACATTTCAATTTTACACCAAAATACTTACGGCAAAACTAATGGAAACAACTTAGATTAACTTCCCACATGATTCTGAGATGTCTGAAAGTTGTTTCATACCTGTGCTCATCAAGACAAAAAAGTTGGTTTCTCAGTGCATGCAATGCTTTTACAATACAAATAGTATACATTTCAATTTTACACCAAAGCACTTACTGCAAACCTAATGGAAACACCTTAGGTTAACTTTCCACATGATTATGAGTAGTTTGAAAGTTGTTTCATGGCTGTACACATCAACAGAAAAAAGTTGTTATCTCAGTGCATGCAATGCTTAGACAATACAAGTAGTATACATTTCAATTTTACTCCAAAGCACTTACTGCAAACCTAATGGAAACACCTTAGGTTAACTTCCCACATGATTCTGAGATGTCTGAAACTTGTTTCATACCTGTGCACATAAAGACAAACAAGTTGATTTTACAGTGAATAGAATGCTTTGACATAAAAGTAGTATACATTTCAATTTTACACCAAAGCACTTACTGCAAACCTAATGGAAACACTATAGGTTAACTTTCCACATGATTATGAGTAGTTTGAAAGTTGTTTCATGGCTGTACACATCAACACAAAAAAGTTGTTATCTCAGTGCATGCAATGCTTAGACAATACAAATAGTATACATTTCAATTTTACACGAAAGCACTTACTGCAATCCTAATGAAAACACTCTAGGTTAACTTCCCACATGATTCTGAGATGTCTGAAAGTTGTTTCATACCTGTGCAGATAAAGACAAAAAAGTTGATTTCATAGTGATTAGAATGCTTTGACATAAAAGTAGTCTACATTTCAATTGTACTCAAACGTCCTGACTGCAAACCTAATGCAAACACATTTGGTTAACTTCCCAGATGAGTATGCCTAGGTTTAAAGTTGTTTCATGCCTCAGTTCATCAAGACAAAAAAGTTAATTTCTCAGTACTACTATGCTCTGACATTAAGGTAGTATACATCTCAATTTTACACCAAAGTACTTACTGCTAACTATTGGAAACTCCTAAGGATAACTTCCCACATGATTATGAGTAGTTTGAAAGTTGTTTCATGGCTGTACACATCAACACAAAAAAGTTGTTATCTCAGTGCATGCAATGGTTAGACAATACAAATAGTATACATTTCAATTTTACACCAAAGTTCTTACTGCAAACCTAAAGAAAACAACTCAGATTAACTTCCCACATGATTCTGAGATGTCTGAAAGTTGTTTCATACCTGTGCACATCAAGACAAAAAAGTTGTTTTTTCAGTGCATGCAATGCTTTTACAAAACATATAGTATACATTTCAATTTTACACAAAAGCACTTACTGCAAACCTAATGGAAACACCTTTGGTTAACTTTCCACATGATTATGAGTAGTTTGAAAGTTGTTTCATGGCTGTACACATCAACACAAAAAAGTTGTTATCTCAGTGTATGCAATGCTTAGACAATACAAATAGTATACATTTCAATTTTACACCAAAGCACTTACTGCAAACCTAATGGAAACACTTTAGGTTAACTTCCCACATGATTCTGAGATGTCTGAAAGTTGTTTCATACCTGTGCAGATAAAAACAAAAAAGTTGATTTCACAGTGAATAGAATGCTTTGACATAAAGGTAGTATACATTTCAATTGTACTCAAAAGTCCTGA
>NW_027275550.1:0-56239 GCF_030028105.1 Mobula birostris | reverse complement strand
AACCAAAGGTGTTTCCATTTGGTTTGCAGTAAGTGCTTTGGTGTAAAATTGAAATGTATACTATTTGTATTATCTAAGCATTGTATGCACTGAGATAACAACTTTTTTGTGTTGATGTGTACAGCCATGAAACAACTTTCAAACTACTCATAATGATATGGGAAGTTAACCTAAGGTGTTTCCATTAGGTTTGCAGTCAGGACTTTTGAGGAGTATTGAAATGTATACTACGTTTATGTCAAAGCATTCTATTCACTGAGAAAACAACTTTTTTGTCTTTATGTGCACAGGTATGAAACAACTTTCAGACATCTCAGAATCATGTGGGAATTTACCCTAAGGAGTTTCCAGTAGCTTTGCAGTAAATGCTTTTGTGTAAAATTGAAATGTACAGTATTTGTATTGTCTAAGCATTGCATGCACTGAGATAACAACTTTTTTGTGTTGATGTGTATAGCCATGAAACAACTTTCAAACTACACATAATCATGTGGGAAGATAACCTAAAGTGTTTCCATTAGGTTTGCAGCATGTACTTTGTTGGAAAATTGAAATGTATACGATCTTAATGTCAGAACTTAATATGCACTGAGAAAGTAACCTTTTTGTCTCGATGAACAGAGGCATGAAACAACTTTCAGACATCTCAGAATCATGTGGGAAGTAAACCTAAGGTGTTTTTATTAGGTTTGCAGTAAGTGCTTTGGTGTAAATTTGAAATGTACAGTATTTGTATTTTCAAAGCATTGTACGCTCTGAGAAAACAACTTTTTTGTCTTGATGTTCAGCGCCATAATACAACTTACAAACAACTCAGAAACATGTGGGAAGTTAACCTAAGGTGTTTCCATTAGTTTTCCAGCATGTACTTTGGTGCAAAATTGAAATGTATGCTATTTGTATTATCTATCCATTGTATGCCCTGAGTTAACAACTGTTTTGTGCTGATTTGTAGATCCATGAGACAACTTTCAAACAGTTCAGAAACATGTGGCAAGTTAACTTAATATGTATCCATCTGGTTTGCATTCTGCACTTTGTTGGAAAATTGAAATGTATACCACTTTAATGTCAGAACATAGTATGCACTGAGAAAGTAATCTTTTTGTCTTGATGAACAGAGGCATGAAACAACTTTCAACCTACTCATACTCATGTGTGAAGTTAACCAAAGGTGTTTCCATTTGGTTTGCAGTAAGTGCTTTGGTGTAAAATTGAAATGTATACTATTTGTATTATCTAAGCATTGTATGCACTGAGATAACAACTTTTTTGTGTTGATGTGTACAGCCATGAAACAACTTTCAAACTACTCATAATGATGTGGGAAGTTAACCTAAGGTGTTTCCATTAGGTTTGCAGTCAGGACTTTTGAGGAGAATTGAAATGTATACTACGTTTATGTCAAAGCATTCTATTCACTGAGAAAAGAACTTTTTTGTCATTATGTGCACAGGTATGAAACAACTATCAGACATCTCAGAATCATGTGGGAATTTACCCTAAGGAGTTTCCAGTAGGTTTGCAGTAAATGCTTTGGTGTAAAATTGAAATGTACAGTATTTGTATTGTCTAAGCATTGCATGCACTGAGATAACAACTTTTCTGTGTTGATGTGTACAGCCATGAAACAACTTTCAAACTACTCATAATCATGTGGGAAATTAACCTAAGGTGTTTCCATTAGGTTTGCAGTAAGTACTATGGTGTAAAATTGAAATGTATACTATTTGTATTATCTAAGCATTGTATGCACTGAGATAACCACTTTTTTGTGTTGATGTGTGGAGCCATGAAACAACTTTCAAACTACTCATAATGATGTGGGAAGTTAACCTAAGGTGTTTCCATTAGGTTTGCAGTCAGGACATTTGAGTAGAATTGAAATGTATTCTACATTTATGTCAAACCATTCTATTCACTGATAAAACAACTGTTTTGTCTTTATGTGCTCAGGTATGAAACAACTTTCAGACATCTCAGAATCATGTGGGAAGTTACCCTAATGTGTTTCCATTAGGTTTGCAGTAAGTGCTTTTGAGTACAATTGAAATGTATACTATTTGAATTGTAAAAGCATTGTATGCACTGAGAAAACAACTTTTTTGTCTTGATGTTCAGAGCCATAATACAAATTTCAAACAACTGAGAAACATGTGGGAAATTAACCTAAGGTGTTTCCATTAGGTTTGCAGTAAGTGCTTTGGTGTAAAATTGAAATGTATACTATTTGTGTTATCTAAGCATTGTATGCACTGAGATAACAACTTTTTTGTGTTGATGTGTACAGCCATGAAACAACTTTCAAATGACTCATAATGATGTGGGAAGTTAACCTAAGGTGTTTCCATTAGGTTTGCAGTCAGGACTTTTGAGGAGAATTGAAATGTATACTACGTTTATGTCAAAGCATTCTATTCACTGAGAAAAGAACTTTTTTGTCATTATGTGCACAGGTATGAAACAACTTTCAGACATCTCAGAATCATGTGGGAATTTACCCTAAGGAGTTTCCAGTAGGTTTGCAGTAAATGCTTTGGTGTAAAATTGAAATGTACAGTATTTGTATTGTCTAAGCATTGTATGCACTGAGATAACAACTTTTCTGTGTTGATGTGTACAGCCATGAAACAACTTTCAAACTACTCATAATCATGTGGGAAGTTAAGCTAAAGTGTTTCCATTAGGTTTGCAGCATGTACTTTGTTGGAAAATTGAAATGTATACCATCTTAATGTCAGAACTTAATATGCACTGAGAAAGTAACTTTTTTGTCTTGATGAACAGAGGCATGAAACAACTTTCAGACATCTCAGAATCATGTGGGAAGTAAACCTAAGGTGTTTTCATTAGGTTTGCAGTAAGTGCTTTGGTGTAAATTTGAAATGTACAGTATTTGTATTATCAAAGCATTGTATGCTCTGAGAAAACAACTTTTTTGTCTTGATGTTCAGCGCCATAATACAACTTACAAACAACTCAGAAACATGTGGGAACTTACCCTAAGGTGTTTCCATTAGGTTTGCAGTAAGTACTTTGGTGTCAAATTGAAATGTATACTATTTGTATTATCTAAGCATTGTATGCACTGAGATAACAACTTTTTTGTGTTGATGTGTATAGCCATGAAACAACTTTCAAACTACACATAATCATGTGGGAAGTTAACCTAAGGTGTTTCCATTAGTTTTCCAGCATGTACTTTGGTGCAAAATTGAAATGTATGCTATTTGTATTATCTATCCATTGTATGCCCTGAGTTAACAACTGTTTTGTGCTGATTTGTAGATCCATGAGACAACTTTCAAACAGTTCAGAAACATGTGGCAAGTTAACTTAATATGTATCCATCTGGTTTGCATTCTGCACTTTGTTGGAAAATTGACATGTATACCACTTTAATGTCAGAACATAGTATGCACTGAGAAAGTAATCTTTTTGTCTTGATGAACAGAGGCATGAAACAACTTTCAACCTACTCATACTCATGTGTGAAGTTAACCAAAGGTGTTTCCATTAGGTTTGCAGTCAGGACTTTTGAGTACAATTGAAATGTATACTATTTGAATTGTAAAAGCATTGCATGCACTGAGATAACAACTTTTCTGTGTTGATGTGTACAGCCATGAAACAACTTTCAAACTACTCATAATCATGTGGGAAATAACCTAAGGTGTTTCCATTAGGTTTGCAGTCAGGACTTTTGAGTACAATTGAAATGTATACTATTTGAATTGTAAAAGCATTGTATGCACTGAGAAAACAACTTTTTTGTCTTGATGTTCAGAGCCATAATACAAATTTCAAACAGCTCAGAAACATGTGGGAAATTAACCTAAGGTGTTTCCATTAGGTTTGCAGTCAGGACTTTTGAGTAGAATTGAAATGTATACTACGTTTATGTCAAAGCATTCTATTCACTGAGAAATCAACTTTTTTGTCTTTATGTGCACAGGTATGAAACAAGTTTCAGACATCTCAGAATCACGTGGGAAGTTACCCTAAGGTGTTTCCATTAGGTTTGCAGTAAGTGCTTTGGTATAAAATTGAAATTTACAGCATTTGTATTTTCAAAGCATTGTATGCACTGAGATAACAACTTTTCTGTGTTGATGTGTACAGCCATGAAACAACTTTCAAACTACTCATAATCATGTGGGAAGTTAACCTAAGGTGTTTCCATTAGTTTTCCAGCATGTACTTTGGTGCAAAATTGAAATGTACGCTATTTGTATTATCTATCCATTGTATGCCCTGAGTTAACAACTTTTTTGTGTTGATTTGTACATCCTGAGACAACTTTCAAACAGTTCAGAAACATGTGGCAAGTTAACTTAATATGTATCCATCTGGTTTGCATTCTGCACTTTGTTGGAAAATTGAAATGTATACCACCTTAATGTCAGAACATTGTATGCACTGAGAAAGTAATCTTTTTGTCTTGATGAACAGAGGCATGAAACAACTTTCAACCTACTCATACTCATGAGTGAAGTTAACCAAAGGTGTTTCCATTTGGTTTGCAGTAAGTGCTTTGGTGTAAAATTGAAATGTATACTATTTGTATTATCTAAGCATTGTATGCACTGAGATAACAACTTTTTTGTGTTGATGTGTACAGCCATGAAACAACTTTCAAACTACTCATAATGATATGGGAAGTTAACCTAAGGTGTTTCCATTAGGTTTGCAGTCAGGACTTTTGAGGAGTATTGAAATGTATACTACGTTTATGTCAAAGCATTCTATTCACTGAGAAAACAACTTTTTTGTCTTTATGTGCACAGGTATGAAACAACTTTCAGACATCTCAGAATCATGTGGGAATTTACCCTAAGGAGTTTCCAGTAGCTTTGCAGTAAATGCTTTTGTGTAAAATTGAAATGTACAGTATTTGTATTGTCTAAGCATTGCATGCACTGAGATAACAACTTTTTTGTGTTGATGTGTATAGCCATGAAACAACTTTCAAACTACACATAATCATGTGGGAAGATAACCTAAAGTGTTTCCATTAGGTTTGCAGCATGTACTTTGTTGGAAAATTGAAATGTATACGATCTTAATGTCAGAACTTAATATGCACTGAGAAAGTAACCTTTTTGTCTCGATGAACAGAGGCATGAAACAACTTTCAGACATCTCAGAATCATGTGGGAAGTAAACCTAAGGTGTTTTTATTAGGTTTGCAGTAAGTGCTTTGGTGTAAATTTGAAATGTACAGTATTTGTATTTTCAAAGCATTGTACGCTCTGAGAAAACAACTTTTTTGTCTTGATGTTCAGCGCCATAATACAACTTACAAACAACTCAGAAACATGTGGGAAGTTAACCTAAGGTGTTTCCATTAGTTTTCCAGCATGTACTTTGGTGCAAAATTGAAATGTATGCTATTTGTATTATCTATCCATTGTATGCCCTGAGTTAACAACTGTTTTGTGCTGATTTGTAGATCCATGAGACAACTTTCAAACAGTTCAGAAACATGTGGCAAGTTAACTTAATATGTATCCATCTGGTTTGCATTCTGCACTTTGTTGGAAAATTGAAATGTATACCACTTTAATGTCAGAACATAGTATGCACTGAGAAAGTAATCTTTTTGTCTTGATGAACAGAGGCATGAAACAACTTTCAACCTACTCATACTCATGTGTGAAGTTAACCAAAGGTGTTTCCATTTGGTTTGCAGTAAGTGCTTTGGTGTAAAATTGAAATGTATACTATTTGTATTATCTAAGCATTGTATGCACTGAGATAACAACTTTTTTGTGTTGATGTGTACAGCCATGAAACAACTTTCAAACTACTCATAATGATGTGGGAAGTTAACCTAAGGTGTTTCCATTAGGTTTGCAGTCAGGACTTTTGAGGAGAATTGAAATGTATACTACGTTTATGTCAAAGCATTCTATTCACTGAGAAAAGAACTTTTTTGTCATTATGTGCACAGGTATGAAACAACTATCAGACATCTCAGAATCATGTGGGAATTTACCCTAAGGAGTTTCCAGTAGGTTTGCAGTAAATGCTTTGGTGTAAAATTGAAATGTACAGTATTTGTATTGTCTAAGCATTGCATGCACTGAGATAACAACTTTTCTGTGTTGATGTGTACAGCCATGAAACAACTTTCAAACTACTCATAATCATGTGGGAAATTAACCTAAGGTGTTTCCATTAGGTTTGCAGTAAGTACTATGGTGTAAAATTGAAATGTATACTATTTGTATTATCTAAGCATTGTATGCACTGAGATAACCACTTTTTTGTGTTGATGTGTGGAGCCATGAAACAACTTTCAAACTACTCATAATGATGTGGGAAGTTAACCTAAGGTGTTTCCATTAGGTTTGCAGTCAGGACATTTGAGTAGAATTGAAATGTATTCTACATTTATGTCAAACCATTCTATTCACTGATAAAACAACTGTTTTGTCTTTATGTGCTCAGGTATGAAACAACTTTCAGACATCTCAGAATCATGTGGGAAGTTACCCTAATGTGTTTCCATTAGGTTTGCAGTAAGTGCTTTTGAGTACAATTGAAATGTATACTATTTGAATTGTAAAAGCATTGTATGCACTGAGAAAACAACTTTTTTGTCTTGATGTTCAGAGCCATAATACAAATTTCAAACAACTGAGAAACATGTGGGAAATTAACCTAAGGTGTTTCCATTAGGTTTGCAGTAAGTGCTTTGGTGTAAAATTGAAATGTATACTATTTGTGTTATCTAAGCATTGTATGCACTGAGATAACAACTTTTTTGTGTTGATGTGTACAGCCATGAAACAACTTTCAAATGACTCATAATGATGTGGGAAGTTAACCTAAGGTGTTTCCATTAGGTTTGCAGTCAGGACTTTTGAGGAGAATTGAAATGTATACTACGTTTATGTCAAAGCATTCTATTCACTGAGAAAAGAACTTTTTTGTCATTATGTGCACAGGTATGAAACAACTTTCAGACATCTCAGAATCATGTGGGAATTTACCCTAAGGAGTTTCCAGTAGGTTTGCAGTAAATGCTTTGGTGTAAAATTGAAATGTACAGTATTTGTATTGTCTAAGCATTGTATGCACTGAGATAACAACTTTTCTGTGTTGATGTGTACAGCCATGAAACAACTTTCAAACTACTCATAATCATGTGGGAAGTTAAGCTAAAGTGTTTCCATTAGGTTTGCAGCATGTACTTTGTTGGAAAATTGAAATGTATACCATCTTAATGTCAGAACTTAATATGCACTGAGAAAGTAACTTTTTTGTCTTGATGAACAGAGGCATGAAACAACTTTCAGACATCTCAGAATCATGTGGGAAGTAAACCTAAGGTGTTTTCATTAGGTTTGCAGTAAGTGCTTTGGTGTAAATTTGAAATGTACAGTATTTGTATTATCAAAGCATTGTATGCTCTGAGAAAACAACTTTTTTGTCTTGATGTTCAGCGCCATAATACAACTTACAAACAACTCAGAAACATGTGGGAACTTACCCTAAGGTGTTTCCATTAGGTTTGCAGTAAGTACTTTGGTGTCAAATTGAAATGTATACTATTTGTATTATCTAAGCATTGTATGCACTGAGATAACAACTTTTTTGTGTTGATGTGTATAGCCATGAAACAACTTTCAAACTACACATAATCATGTGGGAAGTTAACCTAAGGTGTTTCCATTAGTTTTCCAGCATGTACTTTGGTGCAAAATTGAAATGTATGCTATTTGTATTATCTATCCATTGTATGCCCTGAGTTAACAACTGTTTTGTGCTGATTTGTAGATCCATGAGACAACTTTCAAACAGTTCAGAAACATGTGGCAAGTTAACTTAATATGTATCCATCTGGTTTGCATTCTGCACTTTGTTGGAAAATTGACATGTATACCACTTTAATGTCAGAACATAGTATGCACTGAGAAAGTAATCTTTTTGTCTTGATGAACAGAGGCATGAAACAACTTTCAACCTACTCATACTCATGTGTGAAGTTAACCAAAGGTGTTTCCATTAGGTTTGCAGTCAGGACTTTTGAGTACAATTGAAATGTATACTATTTGAATTGTAAAAGCATTGCATGCACTGAGATAACAACTTTTCTGTGTTGATGTGTACAGCCATGAAACAACTTTCAAACTACTCATAATCATGTGGGAAATAACCTAAGGTGTTTCCATTAGGTTTGCAGTCAGGACTTTTGAGTACAATTGAAATGTATACTATTTGAATTGTAAAAGCATTGTATGCACTGAGAAAACAACTTTTTTGTCTTGATGTTCAGAGCCATAATACAAATTTCAAACAGCTCAGAAACATGTGGGAAATTAACCTAAGGTGTTTCCATTAGGTTTGCAGTCAGGACTTTTGAGTAGAATTGAAATGTATACTACGTTTATGTCAAAGCATTCTATTCACTGAGAAATCAACTTTTTTGTCTTTATGTGCACAGGTATGAAACAAGTTTCAGACATCTCAGAATCACGTGGGAAGTTACCCTAAGGTGTTTCCATTAGGTTTGCAGTAAGTGCTTTGGTATAAAATTGAAATTTACAGCATTTGTATTTTCAAAGCATTGTATGCACTGAGATAACAACTTTTCTGTGTTGATGTGTACAGCCATGAAACAACTTTCAAACTACTCATAATCATGTGGGAAGTTAACCTAAGGTGTTTCCATTAGTTTTCCAGCATGTACTTTGGTGCAAAATTGAAATGTACGCTATTTGTATTATCTATCCATTGTATGCCCTGAGTTAACAACTTTTTTGTGTTGATTTGTACATCCTGAGACAACTTTCAAACAGTTCAGAAACATGTGGCAAGTTAACTTAATATGTATCCATCTGGTTTGCATTCTGCACTTTGTTGGAAAATTGAAATGTATACCACCTTAATGTCAGAACATTGTATGCACTGAGAAAGTAATCTTTTTGTCTTGATGAACAGAGGCATGAAACAACTTTCAACCTACTCATACTCATGAGTGAAGTTAACCAAAGGTGTTTCCATTTGGTTTGCAGTAAGTGCTTTGGTGTAAAATTGAAATGTATACTATTTGTATTATCTAAGCATTGTATGCACTGAGATAACAACTTTTTTGTGTTGATGTGTACAGCCATGAAACAACTTTCAAACTACTCATAATGATATGGGAAGTTAACCTAAGGTGTTTCCATTAGGTTTGCAGTCAGGACTTTTGAGGAGTATTGAAATGTATACTACGTTTATGTCAAAGCATTCTATTCACTGAGAAAACAACTTTTTTGTCTTTATGTGCACAGGTATGAAACAACTTTCAGACATCTCAGAATCATGTGGGAATTTACCCTAAGGAGTTTCCAGTAGCTTTGCAGTAAATGCTTTTGTGTAAAATTGAAATGTACAGTATTTGTATTGTCTAAGCATTGCATGCACTGAGATAACAACTTTTTTGTGTTGATGTGTATAGCCATGAAACAACTTTCAAACTACACATAATCATGTGGGAAGATAACCTAAAGTGTTTCCATTAGGTTTGCAGCATGTACTTTGTTGGAAAATTGAAATGTATACGATCTTAATGTCAGAACTTAATATGCACTGAGAAAGTAACCTTTTTGTCTCGATGAACAGAGGCATGAAACAACTTTCAGACATCTCAGAATCATGTGGGAAGTAAACCTAAGGTGTTTTTATTAGGTTTGCAGTAAGTGCTTTGGTGTAAATTTGAAATGTACAGTATTTGTATTTTCAAAGCATTGTACGCTCTGAGAAAACAACTTTTTTGTCTTGATGTTCAGCGCCATAATACAACTTACAAACAACTCAGAAACATGTGGGAAGTTAACCTAAGGTGTTTCCATTAGTTTTCCAGCATGTACTTTGGTGCAAAATTGAAATGTATGCTATTTGTATTATCTATCCATTGTATGCCCTGAGTTAACAACTGTTTTGTGCTGATTTGTAGATCCATGAGACAACTTTCAAACAGTTCAGAAACATGTGGCAAGTTAACTTAATATGTATCCATCTGGTTTGCATTCTGCACTTTGTTGGAAAATTGAAATGTATACCACTTTAATGTCAGAACATAGTATGCACTGAGAAAGTAATCTTTTTGTCTTGATGAACAGAGGCATGAAACAACTTTCAACCTACTCATACTCATGTGTGAAGTTAACCAAAGGTGTTTCCATTTGGTTTGCAGTAAGTGCTTTGGTGTAAAATTGAAATGTATACTATTTGTATTATCTAAGCATTGTATGCACTGAGATAACAACTTTTTTGTGTTGATGTGTACAGCCATGAAACAACTTTCAAACTACTCATAATGATGTGGGAAGTTAACCTAAGGTGTTTCCATTAGGTTTGCAGTCAGGACTTTTGAGGAGAATTGAAATGTATACTACGTTTATGTCAAAGCATTCTATTCACTGAGAAAAGAACTTTTTTGTCATTATGTGCACAGGTATGAAACAACTATCAGACATCTCAGAATCATGTGGGAATTTACCCTAAGGAGTTTCCAGTAGGTTTGCAGTAAATGCTTTGGTGTAAAATTGAAATGTACAGTATTTGTATTGTCTAAGCATTGCATGCACTGAGATAACAACTTTTCTGTGTTGATGTGTACAGCCATGAAACAACTTTCAAACTACTCATAATCATGTGGGAAATTAACCTAAGGTGTTTCCATTAGGTTTGCAGTCAGGACATTTGAGTAGAATTGAAATGTATTCTACATTTATGTCAAACCATTCTATTCACTGATAAAACAACTGTTTTGTCTTTATGTGCTCAGGTATGAAACAACTTTCAGACATCTCAGAATCATGTGGGAAGTTACCCTAATGTGTTTCCATTAGGTTTGCAGTAAGTGCTTTTGAGTACAATTGAAATGTATACTATTTGAATTGTAAAAGCATTGTATGCACTGAGAAAACAACTTTTTTGTCTTGATGTTCAGAGCCATAATACAAATTTCAAACAACTGAGAAACATGTGGGAAATTAACCTAAGGTGTTTCCATTAGGTTTGCAGTAAGTGCTTTGGTGTAAAATTGAAATGTATACTATTTGTGTTATCTAAGCATTGTATGCACTGAGATAACAACTTTTTTGTGTTGATGTGTACAGCCATGAAACAACTTTCAAATGACTCATAATGATGTGGGAAGTTAACCTAAGGTGTTTCCATTAGGTTTGCAGTCAGGACTTTTGAGGAGAATTGAAATGTATACTACGTTTATGTCAAAGCATTCTATTCACTGAGAAAAGAACTTTTTTGTCATTATGTGCACAGGTATGAAACAACTTTCAGACATCTCAGAATCATGTGGGAATTTACCCTAAGGAGTTTCCAGTAGGTTTGCAGTAAATGCTTTGGTGTAAAATTGAAATGTACAGTATTTGTATTGTCTAAGCATTGTATGCACTGAGATAACAACTTTTCTGTGTTGATGTGTACAGCCATGAAACAACTTTCAAACTACTCATAATCATGTGGGAAGTTAAGCTAAAGTGTTTCCATTAGGTTTGCAGCATGTACTTTGTTGGAAAATTGAAATGTATACCATCTTAATGTCAGAACTTAATATGCACTGAGAAAGTAACTTTTTTGTCTTGATGAACAGAGGCATGAAACAACTTTCAGACATCTCAGAATCATGTGGGAAGTAAACCTAAGGTGTTTTCATTAGGTTTGCAGTAAGTGCTTTGGTGTAAATTTGAAATGTACAGTATTTGTATTATCAAAGCATTGTATGCTCTGAGAAAACAACTTTTTTGTCTTGATGTTCAGCGCCATAATACAACTTACAAACAACTCAGAAACATGTGGGAACTTACCCTAAGGTGTTTCCATTAGGTTTGCAGTAAGTACTTTGGTGTCAAATTGAAATGTATACTATTTGTATTATCTAAGCATTGTATGCACTGAGATAACAACTTTTTTGTGTTGATGTGTATAGCCATGAAACAACTTTCAAACTACACATAATCATGTGGGAAGTTAACCTAAGGTGTTTCCATTAGTTTTCCAGCATGTACTTTGGTGCAAAATTGAAATGTATGCTATTTGTATTATCTATCCATTGTATGCCCTGAGTTAACAACTGTTTTGTGCTGATTTGTAGATCCATGAGACAACTTTCAAACAGTTCAGAAACATGTGGCAAGTTAACTTAATATGTATCCATCTGGTTTGCATTCTGCACTTTGTTGGAAAATTGACATGTATACCACTTTAATGTCAGAACATAGTATGCACTGAGAAAGTAATCTTTTTGTCTTGATGAACAGAGGCATGAAACAACTTTCAACCTACTCATACTCATGTGTGAAGTTAACCAAAGGTGTTTCCATTTGGTTTGCAGTAAGTGCTTTGGTGTAAAATTGAAATGTATACTATTTGTATTATCTAAGCATTGTATGCACTGAGATAACAACTTTTTTGTGTTGATGTGTACAGCCATGAAACAACTTTCAAACTACTCATAATGATGTGGGAAGTTAACCTAAGGTGTTTCCATTAGGTTTGCAGTCAGGACTTTTGAGGAGAATTGAAATGTATACTACGTTTATGTCAAAGCATTCTATTCACTGAGAAAAGAACTTTTTTGTCATTATGTGCACAGGTATGAAACAACTATCAGACATCTCAGAATCATGTGGGAATTTACCCTAAGGAGTTTCCAGTAGGTTTGCAGTAAATGCTTTGGTGTAAAATTGAAATGTACAGTATTTGTATTGTCTAAGCATTGCATGCACTGAGATAACAACTTTTCTGTGTTGATGTGTACAGCCATGAAACAACTTTCAAACTACTCATAATCATGTGGGAAATTAACCTAAGGTGTTTCCATTAGGTTTGCAGTAAGTACTATGGTGTAAAATTGAAATGTATACTATTTGTATTATCTAAGCATTGTATGCACTGAGATAACCACTTTTTTGTGTTGATGTGTGGAGCCATGAAACAACTTTCAAACTACTCATAATGATGTGGGAAGTTAACCTAAGGTGTTTCCATTAGGTTTGCAGTCAGGACATTTGAGTAGAATTGAAATGTATTCTACATTTATGTCAAACCATTCTATTCACTGATAAAACAACTGTTTTGTCTTTATGTGCTCAGGTATGAAACAACTTTCAGACATCTCAGAATCATGTGGGAAGTTACCCTAATGTGTTTCCATTAGGTTTGCAGTAAGTGCTTTTGAGTACAATTGAAATGTATACTATTTGAATTGTAAAAGCATTGTATGCACTGAGAAAACAACTTTTTTGTCTTGATGTTCAGAGCCATAATACAAATTTCAAACAACTGAGAAACATGTGGGAAATTAACCTAAGGTGTGTCCATTAGGTTTGCAGTAAGTGCTTTGGTGTAAAATTGAAATGTATACTATTTGTGTTATCTAAGCATTGTATGCACTGAGATAACAACTTTTTTGTGTTGATGTGTACAGCCATGAAACAACTTTCAAATGACTCATAATGATGTGGGAAGTTAACCTAAGGTGTTTCCATTAGGTTTGCAGTCAGGACTTTTGAGGAGAATTGAAATGTATACTACGTTTATGTCAAAGCATTCTATTCACTGAGAAAAGAACTTTTTTGTCATTATGTGCACAGGTATGAAACAACTTTCAGACATCTCAGAATCATGTGGGAATTTACCCTAAGGAGTTTCCAGTAGGTTTGCAGTAAATGCTTTGGTGTAAAATTGAAATGTACAGTATTTGTATTGTCTAAGCATTGTATGCACTGAGATAACAACTTTTCTGTGTTGATGTGTACAGCCATGAAACAACTTTCAAACTACTCATAATCATGTGGGAAGTTAAGCTAAAGTGTTTCCATTAGGTTTGCAGCATGTACTTTGTTGGAAAATTGAAATGTATACCATCTTAATGTCAGAACTTAATATGCACTGAGAAAGTAACTTTTTTGTCTTGATGAACAGAGGCATGAAACAACTTTCAGACATCTCAGAATCATGTGGGAAGTAAACCTAAGGTGTTTTTATTAGGTTTGCAGTAAGTGCTTTGGTGTAAATTTGAAATGTACAGTATTTGTATTTTCAAAGCTTTGTATGCTCTGAGAAAACAACTTTTTTGTCTTGATGTTCAGCGCCATAATACAACTTACAAACAACTCAGAAACATGTGGGAAGTTAACCTAAGGTGTTTCCATTAGTTTTCCAGCATGTACTTTGGTGCAAAATTGAAATGTATGCTATTTGTATTATCTATCCATTCTATGCCCTGAGTTAACAACTGTTTTGTGCTGATTTGTAGATCCATGAGACAACTTTCAAACAGTTCAGAAACATGTGGCAAGTTAACTTAATATGTATCCATCTGGTTTGCATTCTGCACTTTGTTGGAAAATTGAAATGTATACCACTTTAATGTCAGAACATAGTATGCACTGAGAAAGTAATCTTTTTGTCTTGATGAACAGAGGCATGAAACAACTTTCAACCTACTCATACTCATGTGTGAAGTTAACCAAAGGTGTTTCCATTTGGTTTGCAGTAAGTGCTTTGGTGTAAAATTGAAATGTATACTATTTGTATTATCTAAGCATTGTATGCACTGAGATAACAACTTTTTTGTGTTGATGTGTACAGCCATGAAACAACTTTCAAACTACTCATAATGATGTGGGAAGTTAACCTAAGGTGTTTCCATTAGGTTTGCAGTCAGGACTTTTGAGGAGAATTGAAATGTATACTACGTTTATGTCAAAGCATTCTATTCACTGAGAAAAGAACTTTTTTGTCATTATGTGCACAGGTATGAAACAACTATCAGACATCTCAGAATCATGTGGGAATTTACCCTAAGGAGTTTCCAGTAGGTTTGCAGTAAATGCTTTGGTGTAAAATTGAAATGTACAGTATTTGTATTGTCTAAGCATTGCATGCACTGAGATAACAACTTTTCTGTGTTGATGTGTACAGCCATGAAACAACTTTCAAACTACTCATAATCATGTGGGAAATTAACCTAAGGTGTTTCCATTAGGTTTGCAGTAAGTACTATGGTGTAAAATTGAAATGTATACTATTTGTATTATCTAAGCATTGTATGCACTGAGATAACCACTTTTTTGTGTTGATGTGTGGAGCCATGAAACAACTTTCAAACTACTCATAATGATGTGGGAAGTTAACCTAAGGTGTTTCCATTAGGTTTGCAGTCAGGACATTTGAGTAGAATTGAAATGTATTCTACATTTATGTCAAACCATTCTATTCACTGATAAAACAACTGTTTTGTCTTTATGTGCTCAGGTATGAAACAACTTTCAGACATCTCAGAATCATGTGGGAAGTTACCCTAATGTGTTTCCATTAGGTTTGCAGTAAGTGCTTTTGTGTACAATTGAAATGTATACTATTTGAATTGTAAAAGCATTGTATGCACTGAGAAAACAACTTTTTTGTCTTGATGTTCAGAGCCATAATACAAATTTCAAACAACTGAGAAACATGTGGGAAATTAACCTAAGGTGTTTCCATTAGGTTTGCAGTAAGTGCTTTGGTGTAAAATTGAAATGTATACTATTTGTGTTATCTAAGCATTGTATGCACTGAGATAACAACTTTTTTGTGTTGATGTGTACAGCCATGAAACAACTTTCAAATGACTCATAATGATGTGGGAAGTTAACCTAAGGTGTTTCCATTAGGTTTGCAGTCAGGACTTTTGAGGAGAATTGAAATGTATACTACGTTTATGTCAAAGCATTCTATTCACTGAGAAAAGAACTTTTTTGTCATTATGTGCACAGGTATGAAACAACTTTCAGACATCTCAGAATCATGTGGGAATTTACCCTAAGGAGTTTCCAGTAGGTTTGCAGTAAATGCTTTGGTGTAAAATTGAAATGTACAGTATTTGTATTGTCTAAGCATTGTATGCACTGAGATAACAACTTTTCTGTGTTGATGTGTACAGCCATGAAACAACTTTCAAACTACTCATAATCATGTGGGAAGTTAAGCTAAAGTGTTTCCATTAGGTTTGCAGCATGTACTTTGTTGGAAAATTGAAATGTATACCATCTTAATGTCAGAACTTAATATGCACTGAGAAAGTAACTTTTTTGTCTTGATGAACAGAGGCATGAAACAACTTTCAGACATCTCAGAATCATGTGGGAAGTAAACCTAAGGTGTTTTCATTAGGTTTGCAGTAAGTGCTTTGGTGTAAATTTGAAATGTACAGTATTTGTATTATCAAAGCATTGTATGCTCTGAGAAAACAACTTTTTTGTCTTGATGTTCAGCGCCATAATACAACTTACAAACAACTCAGAAACATGTGGGAACTTACCCTAAGGTGTTTCCATTAGGTTTGCAGTAAGTACTTTGGTGTCAAATTGAAATGTATACTATTTGTATTATCTAAGCATTGTATGCACTGAGATAACAACTTTTTTGTGTTGATGTGTATAGCCATGAAACAACTTTCAAACTACACATAATCATGTGGGAAGTTAACCTAAGGTGTTTCCATTAGTTTTCCAGCATGTACTTTGGTGCAAAATTGAAATGTATGCTATTTGTATTATCTATCCATTGTATGCCCTGAGTTAACAACTGTTTTGTGCTGATTTGTAGATCCATGAGACAACTTTCAAACAGTTCAGAAACATGTGGCAAGCTAACTTAATATGTATCCATCTGGTTTGCATTCTGCACTTTGTTGGAAAATTGACATGTATACCACTTTAATGTCAGAACATAGTATGCACTGAGAAAGTAATCTTTTTGTCTTGATGAACAGAGGCATGAAACAACTTTCAACCTACTCATACTCATGTGTGAAGTTAACCAAAGGTGTTTCCATTAGGTTTGCAGTCAGGACTTTTGAGTACAATTGAAATGTATACTATTTGAATTGTAAAAGCATTGCATGCACTGAGATAACAACTTTTCTGTGTTGATGTGTACAGCCATGAAACAAATTTCAAACTACTCATAATCATGTGGGAAATAACCTAAGGTGTTTCCATTAGGTTTGCAGTCAGGACTTTTGAGTACAATTGAAATGTATACTATTTGAATTGTAAAAGCATTGTATGCACTGAGAAAACAACTTTTTTGTCTTGATGTTCAGAGCCATAATACAAATTTCAAACAGCTCAGAAACATGTGGGAAATTAACCTAAGGTGTTTCCATTAGGTTTGCAGTCAGGACTTTTGAGTAGAATTGAAATGTATACTACGTTTATGTCAAAGCATTCTATTCACTGAGAAATCAACTTTTTTGTCTTTATGTGCACAGGTATGAAACAAGTTTCAGACATCTCAGAATCACGTGGGAAGTTACCCTAAGGTGTTTCCATTAGGTTTGCAGTAAGTGCTTTGGTATAAAATTGAAATTTACAGCATTTGTATTTTCAAAGCATTGTATGCACTGAGATAACAACTTTTCTGTGTTGATGTGTACAGCCATGAAACAACTTTCAAACTACTCATAATCATGTGGGAAGTTAACCTAAGGTGTTTCCATTAGTTTTCCAGCATGTACTTTGGTGCAAAATTGAAATGTACGCTATTTGTATTATCTATCCATTGTATGCCCTGAGTTAACAACTTTTTTGTGTTGATTTGTACATCCTGAGACAACTTTCAAACAGTTCAGAAACATGTGGCAAGTTAACTTAATATGTATCCATCTGGTTTGCATTCTGCACTTTGTTGGAAAATTGAAATGTATACCACCTTAATGTCAGAACATTGTATGCACTGAGAAAGTAATCTTTTTGTCTTGATGAACAGAGGCATGAAACAACTTTCAACCTACTCATACTCATGAGTGAAGTTAACCAAAGGTGTTTCCATTTGGTTTGCAGTAAGTGCTTTGGTATAAAATTGAAATTTACAGCATTTGTATTTTCAAAGCATTGTATGCACTGAGATAACAACTTTTCTGTGTTGATGTGTACAGCCATGAAACAACTTTCAAACTACTCATAATCATGTGGGAAGTTAACCTAAGGTGTTTCCATTAGTTTTCCAGCATGTACTTTGGTGCAAAATTGAAATGTACGCTATTTGTATTATCTATCCATTGTATGCCCTGAGTTAACAACTTTTTTGTGTTGATTTGTACATCCTGAGACAACTTTCAAACAGTTCAGAAACATGTGGCAAGTTAACTTAATATGTATCCATCTGGTTTGCATTCTGCACTTTGTTGGAAAATTGAAATGTATACCACCTTAATGTCAGAACATTGTATGCACTGAGAAAGTAATCTTTTTGTCTTGATGAACAGAGGCATGAAACAACTTTCAACCTACTCATACTCATGAGTGAAGTTAACCAAAGGTGTTTCCATTTGGTTTGCAGTAAGTGCTTTGGTGTAAAATTGAAATGTATACTATTTGTATTATCTAAGCATTGTATGCACTGAGATAACAACTTTTTTGTGTTGATGTGTACAGCCATGAAACAACTTTCAAACTACTCATAATGATGTGGGAAGTTAACCTAAGGTGTTTCCATTAGGTTTGCAGTCAGGACTTTTGAGGAGTATTGAAATGTATACTACGTTTATGTCAAAGCATTCTATTCACTGAGAAAACAACTTTTTTGTCTTTATGTGCACAGGTATGAAACAACTTTCAGACATCTCAGAATCATGTGGGAATTTACCCTAAGGAGTTTCCAGTAGGTTTGCAGTAAATGCTTTGGTGTAAAATTGAAATGTACAGTATTTGTATTGTCTAAGCATTGCATGCACTGAGATAACAACTTTTCTGTGTTGATGTGTACAGCCATGAAACAACTTTCAAACTACTCATAATCATGTGGGAAGTTAAGCTAAAGTGTTTCCATTAGGTTTGCAGCATGTACTTTGTTGGAAAATTGAAATGTATACCATCTTAATGTCAGAACTTAATATGCACTGAGAAAGTAACTTTTTTGTCTTGATGAACAGAGGCATGAAACAACTTTCAGACATCTCAGAATCATGTGGGAAGTAAACCTAAGGTGTTTTCATTAGGTTTGCAGTAAGTGCTTTGGTGTAAATTTGAAATGTACAGTATTTGTATTATCAAAGCATTGTATGCTCTGAGAAAACAACTTTTTTGTCTTGATGTTCAGCGCCATAATACAACTTACAAACAACTCAGAAACATGTGGGAACTTACCCTAAGGTGTTTCCATTAGGTTTGCAGTAAGTACTTTGGTGTCAAATTGAAATGTATACTATTTGTATTATCTAAGCATTGTATGCACTGAGATAACAACTTTTTTGTGTTGATGTGTATAGCCATGAAACAACTTTCAAACTACACATAATCATGTGGGAAGTTAACCTAAGGTGTTTCCATTAGTTTTCCAGCATGTACTTTGGTGCAAAATTGAAATGTATGCTATTTGTATTATCTATCCATTGTATGCCCTGAGTTAACAACTGTTTTGTGCTGATTTGTAGATCCATGAGACAACTTTCAAACAGTTCAGAAACATGTGGCAAGCTAACTTAATATGTATCCATCTGGTTTGCATTCTGCACTTTGTTGGAAAATTGACATGTATACCACTTTAATGTCAGAACATAGTATGCACTGAGAAAGTAATCTTTTTGTCTTGATGAACAGAGGCATGAAACAACTTTCAACCTACTCATACTCATGTGTGAAGTTAACCAAAGGTGTTTCCATTCGGTTTGCAGTCAGGACTTTTGAGTACAATTGAAATGTATACTATTTGAATTGTAAAAGCATTGCATGCACTGAGATAACAACTTTTCTGTGTTGATGTGTACAGCCATGAAACAACTTTCAAACTACTCATAATCATGTGGGAAATAACCTAAGGTGTTTCCATTAGGTTTGCAGTCAGGACTTTTGAGTACAATTGAAATGTATACTATTTGAATTGTAAAAGCATTGTATGCACTGAGAAAACAACTTTTTTGTCTTGATGTTCAGAGCCATAATACAAATTTCAAACAGCTCAGAAACATGTGGGAAATTAACCTAAGGTGTTTCCATTAGGTTTGCAGTCAGGACTTTTGAGTAGAATTGAAATGTATACTACGTTTATGTCAAAGCATTCTATTCACTGAGAAATCAACTTTTTTGTCTTTATGTGCACAGGTATGAAACAAGTTTCAGACATCTCAGAATCACGTGGGAAGTTACCCTAAGGTGTTTCCATTAGGTTTGCAGTAAGTGCTTTGGTATAAAATTGAAATTTACAGCATTTGTATTTTCAAAGCATTGTATGCACTGAGATAACAACTTTTCTGTGTTGATGTGTACAGCCATGAAACAACTTTCAAACTACTCATAATCATGTGGGAAGTTAACCTAAGGTGTTTCCATTAGTTTTCCAGCATGTACTTTGGTGCAAAATTGAAATGTACGCTATTTGTATTATCTATCCATTGTATGCCCTGAGTTAACAACTTTTTTGTGTTGATTTGTACATCCTGAGACAACTTTCAAACAGTTCAGAAACATGTGGCAAGTTAACTTAATATGTATCCATCTGGTTTGCATTCTGCACTTTGTTGGAAAATTGAAATGTATACCACCTTAATGTCAGAACATTGTATGCACTGAGAAAGTAATCTTTTTGTCTTGATGAACAGAGGCATGAAACAACTTTCAACCTACTCATACTCATGAGTGAAGTTAACCAAAGGTGTTTCCATTTGGTTTGCAGTAAGTGCTTTGGTATAAAATTGAAATTTACAGCATTTGTATTTTCAAAGCATTGTATGCACTGAGATAACAACTTTTCTGTGTTGATGTGTACAGCCATGAAACAACTTTCAAACTACTCATAATCATGTGGGAATTTACCCTAAGGAGTTTCCAGTAGGTTTGCAGTAAATGCTTTGGTGTAAAATTGAAATGTACAGTATTTGTATTGTCTAAGCATTGCATGCACTGAGATAACAACTTTTCTGTGTTGATGTGTACAGCCATGAAACAACTTTCAAACTACTCATAATCATGTGGGAAGTTAAGCTAAAGTGTTTCCATTAGGTTTGCAGCATGTACTTTGTTGGAAAATTGAAATGTATACCATCTTAATGTCAGAACTTAATATGCACTGAGAAAGTAACTTTTTTGTCTTGATGAACAGAGGCATGAAACAACTTTCAGACATCTCAGAATCATGTGGGAAGTAAACCTAAGGTGTTTTCATTAGGTTTGCAGTAAGTGCTTTGGTGTAAATTTGAAATGTACAGTATTTGTATTATCAAAGCATTGTATGCTCTGAGAAAACAACTTTTTTGTCTTGATGTTCAGCGCCATAATACAACTTACAAACAACTCAGAAACATGTGGGAACTTACCCTAAGGTGTTTCCATTAGGTTTGCAGTAAGTACTTTGGTGTCAAATTGAAATGTATACTCTTTGTATTATCTAAGCATTGTATGCACTGAGATAACAACTTTTTTGTGTTGATTTGTATAGCCATGAAACAACTTTCAAACTACACATAATCATGTGGGAAGTTAACCTAAGGTGTTTCCATTAGTTTTCCAGCATGTACTTTGGTGCAAAATTGAAATGTATGCTATTTGTATTATCTATCCATTGTATGCCCTGAGTTAACAACTGTTTTGTGCTGATTTGTAGATCCATGAGACAACTTTCAAACAGTTCAGAAACATGTGGCAAGCTAACTTAATATGTATCCATCTGGTTTGCATTCTGCACTTTGTTGGAAAATTGACATGTATACCACTTTAATGTCAGAACATGGTATGCACTGAGAAAGTAATCTTTTTGTCTTGATGAACAGAGGCATGAAACAACTTTCAACCTACTCATACTCATGTGTGAAGTTAACCAAAGGTGTTTCCATTAGGTTTGCAGTCAGGACTTTTGAGTACAATTGAAATGTATACTATTTGAATTGTAAAAGCATTGCATGCACTGAGATAACAACTTTTCTGTGTTGATGTGTACAGCCATGAAACAAATTTCAAACTACTCATAATCATGTGGGAAATAACCTAAGGTGTTTCCATTAGGTTTGCAGTCAGGACTTTTGAGTACAATTGAAATGTATACTATTTGAATTGTAAAAGCATTGTATGCACTGAGAAAACAACTTTTTTGTCTTGATGTTCAGAGCCATAATACAAATTTCAAACAGCTCAGAAACATGTGGGAAATTAACCTAAGGTGTTTCCATTAGGTTTGCAGTCAGGACTTTTGAGTAGAATTGAAATGTATACTACGTTTATGTCAAAGCATTCTATTCACTGAGAAATCAACTTTTTTGTCTTTATGTGCACAGGTATGAAACAAGTTTCAGACATCTCAGAATCACGTGGGAAGTTACCCTAAGGTGTTTCCATTAGGTTTGCAGTAAGTGCTTTGGTATAAAATTGAAATTTACAGCATTTGTATTTTCAAAGCATTGTATGCACTGAGATAACAACTTTTCTGTGTTGATGTGTACAGCCATGAAACAACTTTCAAACTACTCATAATCATGTGGGAAGTTAACCTAAGGTGTTTCCATTAGTTTTCCAGCATGTACTTTGGTGCAAAATTGAAATGTACGCTATTTGTATTATCTATCCATTGTATGCCCTGAGTTAACAACTTTTTTGTGTTGATTTGTACATCCTGAGACAACTTTCAAACAGTTCAGAAACATGTGGCAAGTTAACTTAATATGTATCCATCTGGTTTGCATTCTGCACTTTGTTGGAAAATTGAAATGTATACCACCTTAATGTCAGAACATTGTATGCACTGAGAAAGTAATCTTTTTGTCTTGATGAACAGAGGCATGAAACAACTTTCAACCTACTCATACTCATGAGTGAAGTTAACCAAAGGTGTTTCCATTTGGTTTGCAGTAAGTGCTTTGGTATAAAATTGAAATTTACAGCATTTGTATTTTCAAAGCATTGTATGCACTGAGATAACAACTTTTCTGTGTTGATGTGTACAGCCATGAAACAACTTTCAAACTACTCATAATCATGTGGGAAGTTAACCTAAGGTGTTTCCATTAGTTTTCCAGCATGTACTTTGGTGCAAAATTGAAATGTACGCTATTTGTATTATCTATCCATTGTATGCCCTGAGTTAACAACTTTTTTGTGTTGATTTGTACATCCTGAGACAACTTTCAAACAGTTCAGAAACATGTGGCAAGTTAACTTAATATGTATCCATCTGGTTTGCATTCTGCACTTTGTTGGAAAATTGAAATGTATACCACCTTAATGTCAGAACATTGTATGCACTGAGAAAGTAATCTTTTTGTCTTGATGAACAGAGGCATGAAACAACTTTCAACCTACTCATACTCATGAGTGAAGTTAACCAAAGGTGTTTCCATTTGGTTTGCAGTAAGTGCTTTGGTATAAAATTGAAATTTACAGCATTTGTATTTTCAAAGCATTGTATGCACTGAGATAACAACTTTTCTGTGTTGATGTGTACAGCCATGAAACAACTTTCAAACTACTCATAATCATGTGGGAAGTTAACCTAAGGTGTTTCCATTAGTTTTCCAGCATGTACTTTGGTGCAAAATTGAAATGTACGCTATTTGTATTATCTATCCATTGTATGCCCTGAGTTAACAACTTTTTTGTGTTGATTTGTACATCCTGAGACAACTTTCAAACAGTTCAGAAACATGTGGCAAGTTAACTTAATATGTATCCATCTGGTTTGCATTCTGCACTTTGTTGGAAAATTGAAATGTATACCACCTTAATGTCAGAACATTGTATGCACTGAGAAAGTAATCTTTTTGTCTTGATGAACAGAGGCATGAAACAACTTTCAACCTACTCATACTCATGAGTGAAGTTAACCAAAGGTGTTTCCATTTGGTTTGCAGTAAGTGCTTTGGTGTAAAATTGAAATGTATACTATTTGTATTATCTAAGCATTGTATGCACTGAGATAACAACTTTTTTGTGTTGATGTGTACAGCCATGAAACAACTTTCAAACTACTCATAATGATGTGGGAAGTTAACCTAAGGTGTTTCCATTAGGTTTGCAGTCAGGACTTTTGAGGAGTATTGAAATGTATACTACGTTTATGTCAAAGCATTCTATTCACTGAGAAAACAACTTTTTTGTCTTTATGTGCACAGGTATGAAACAACTTTCAGACATCTCAGAATCATGTGGGAATTTACCCTAAGGAGTTTCCAGTAGGTTTGCAGTAAATGCTTTGGTGTAAAATTGAAATGTACAGTATTTGTATTGTCTAAGCATTGCATGCACTGAGATAACAACTTTTCTGTGTTGATGTGTACAGCCATGAAACAACTTTCAAACTACTCATAATCATGTGGGAAGTTAAGCTAAAGTGTTTCCATTAGGTTTGCAGCATGTACTTTGTTGGAAAATTGAAATGTATACCATCTTAATGTCAGAACTTAATATGCACTGAGAAAGTAACTTTTTTGTCTTGATGAACAGAGGCATGAAACAACTTTCAGACATCTCAGAATCATGTGGGAAGTAAACCTAAGGTGTTTTCATTAGGTTTGCAGTAAGTGCTTTGGTGTAAATTTGAAATGTACAGTATTTGTATTATCAAAGCATTGTATGCTCTGAGAAAACAACTTTTTTGTCTTGATGTTCAGCGCCATAATACAACTTACAAACAACTCAGAAACATGTGGGAACTTACCCTAAGGTGTTTCCATTAGGTTTGCAGTAAGTACTTTGGTGTCAAATTGAAATGTATACTATTTGTATTATCTAAGCATTGTATGCACTGAGATAACAACTTTTTTGTGTTGATGTGTATAGCCATGAAACAACTTTCAAACTACACATAATCATGTGGGAAGTTAACCTAAGGTGTTTCCATTAGTTTTCCAGCATGTACTTTGGTGCAAAATTGAAATGTATGCTATTTGTATTATCTATCCATTGTATGCCCTGAGTTAACAACTGTTTTGTGCTGATTTGTAGATCCATGAGACAACTTTCAAACAGTTCAGAAACATGTGGCAAGCTAACTTAATATGTATCCATCTGGTTTGCATTCTGCACTTTGTTGGAAAATTGACATGTATACCACTTTAATGTCAGAACATAGTATGCACTGAGAAAGTAATCTTTTTGTCTTGATGAACAGAGGCATGAAACAACTTTCAACCTACTCATACTCATGTGTGAAGTTAACCAAAGGTGTTTCCATTAGGTTTGCAGTCAGGACTTTTGAGTACAATTGAAATGTATACTATTTGAATTGTAAAAGCATTGCATGCACTGAGATAACAACTTTTCTGTGTTGATGTGTACAGCCATGAAACAACTTTCAAACTACTCATAATCATGTGGGAAATAACCTAAGGTGTTTCCATTAGGTTTGCAGTCAGGACTTTTGAGTACAATTGAAATGTATACTATTTGAATTGTAAAAGCATTGTATGCACTGAGAAAACAACTTTTTTGTCTTGATGTTCAGAGCCATAATACAAATTTCAAACAGCTCAGAAACATGTGGGAAATTAACCTAAGGTGTTTCCATTAGGTTTGCAGTCAGGACTTTTGAGTAGAATTGAAATGTATACTACGTTTATGTCAAAGCATTCTATTCACTGAGAAATCAACTTTTTTGTCTTTATGTGCACAGGTATGAAACAAGTTTCAGACATCTCAGAATCACGTGGGAAGTTACCCTAAGGTGTTTCCATTAGGTTTGCAGTAAGTGCTTTGGTATAAAATTGAAATTTACAGCATTTGTATTTTCAAAGCATTGTATGCACTGAGATAACAACTTTTCTGTGTTGATGTGTACAGCCATGAAACAACTTTCAAACTACTCATAATCATGTGGGAAGTTAACCTAAGGTGTTTCCATTAGTTTTCCAGCATGTACTTTGGTGCAAAATTGAAATGTACGCTATTTGTATTATCTATCCATTGTATGCCCTGAGTTAACAACTTTTTTGTGTTGATTTGTACATCCTGAGACAACTTTCAAACAGTTCAGAAACATGTGGCAAGTTAACTTAATATGTATCCATCTGGTTTGCATTCTGCACTTTGTTGGAAAATTGAAATGTATACCACCTTAATGTCAGAACATTGTATGCACTGAGAAAGTAATCTTTTTGTCTTGATGAACAGAGGCATGAAACAACTTTCAACCTACTCATACTCATGAGTGAAGTTAACCAAAGGTGTTTCCATTTGGTTTGCAGTAAGTGCTTTGGTATAAAATTGAAATTTACAGCATTTGTATTTTCAAAGCATTGTATGCACTGAGATAACAACTTTTCTGTGTTGATGTGTACAGCCATGAAACAACTTTCAAACTACTCATAATCATGTGGGAAGTTAACCTAAGGTGTTTCCATTAGTTTTCCAGCATGTACTTTGGTGCAAAATTGAAATGTACGCTATTTGTATTATCTATCCATTGTATGCCCTGAGTTAACAACTTTTTTGTGTTGATTTGTACATCCTGAGACAACTTTCAAACAGTTCAGAAACATGTGGCAAGTTAACTTAATATGTATCCATCTGGTTTGCATTCTGCACTTTGTTGGAAAATTGAAATGTATACCACCTTAATGTCAGAACATTGTATGCACTGAGAAAGTAATCTTTTTGTCTTGATGAACAGAGGCATGAAACAACTTTCAACCTACTCATACTCATGAGTGAAGTTAACCAAAGGTGTTTCCATTTGGTTTGCAGTAAGTGCTTTGGTGTAAAATTGAAATGTATACTATTTGTATTATCTAAGCATTGTATGCACTGAGATAACAACTTTTTTGTGTTGATGTGTACAGCCATGAAACAACTTTCAAACTACTCATAATGATGTGGGAAGTTAACCTAAGGTGTTTCCATTAGGTTTGCAGTCAGGACTTTTGAGGAGTATTGAAATGTATACTACGTTTATGTCAAAGCATTCTATTCACTGAGAAAACAACTTTTTTGTCTTTATGTGCACAGGTATGAAACAACTTTCAGACATCTCAGAATCATGTGGGAATTTACCCTAAGGAGTTTCCAGTAGGTTTGCAGTAAATGCTTTGGTGTAAAATTGAAATGTACAGTATTTGTATTGTCTAAGCATTGCATGCACTGAGATAACAACTTTTCTGTGTTGATGTGTACAGCCATGAAACAACTTTCAAACTACTCATAATCATGTGGGAAGTTAAGCTAAAGTGTTTCCATTAGGTTTGCAGCATGTACTTTGTTGGAAAATTGAAATGTATACCATCTTAATGTCAGAACTTAATATGCACTGAGAAAGTAACTTTTTTGTCTTGATGAACAGAGGCATGAAACAACTTTCAGACATCTCAGAATCATGTGGGAAGTAAACGTAAGGTGTTTTCATTAGGTTTGCAGTAAGTGCTTTGGTGTAAATTTGAAATGTACAGTATTTGTATTATCAAAGCATTGTATGCTCTGAGAAAACAACTTTTTTGTCTTGATGTTCAGCGCCATAATACAACTTACAAACAACTCAGAAACATGTGGGAACTTACCCTAAGGTGTTTCCATTAGGTTTGCAGTAAGTACTTTGGTGTCAAATTGAAATGTATACTATTTGTATTATGTAAGCATTGTATGCACTGAGATAACAACTTTTTTGTGTTGATGTGTATAGCCATGAAACAACTTTCAAACTACACATAATCATGTGGGAAGTTAACCTAAGGTGTTTCCATTAGTTTTCCAGCATGTACTTTGGTGCAAAATTGAAATGTATGCTATTTGTATTATCTATCCATTGTATGCCCTGAGTTAACAACTGTTTTGTGCTGATTTGTAGATCCATGAGACAACTTTCAAACAGTTCAGAAACATGTGGCAAGCTAACTTAATATGTATCCATCTGGTTTGCATTCTGCACTTTGTTGGAAAATTGACATGTATACCACTTTAATGTCAGAACATCGTATGCACTGAGAAAGTAATCTTTTTGTCTTGATGAACAGAGGCATGAAACAACTTTCAACCTACTCATACTCATGTGTGAAGTTAACCAAAGGTGTTTCCATTAGGTTTGCAGTCAGGACTTTTGAGTAGAATTGAAATGTATACTATTTGAATTGTAAAAGCATTGCATGCACTGAGATAACAACTTTTCTGTGTTGATGTGTACAGCCATGAAACAAATTTCAAACTACTCATAATCATGTGGGAAATAACCTAAGGTGTTTCCATTAGGTTTGCAGTCAGGACTTTTGAGTACAATTGAAATGTATACTATTTGAATTGTAAAAGCATTGTATGCACTGAGAAAACAACTTTTTTGTCTTGATGTTCAGAGCCATAATACAAATTTCAAACAGCTCAGAAACATGTGGGAAATTAACCTAAGGTGTTTCCATTAGGTTTGCAGTCAGGACTTTTGAGTAGAATTGAAATGTATACTACGTTTATGTCAAAGCATTCTATTCACTGAGAAATCAACTTTTTTGTCTTTATGTGCACAGGTATGAAACAAGTTTCAGACATCTCAGAATCACGTGGGAAGTTACCCTAAGGTGTTTCCATTAGGTTTGCAGTAAGTGCTTTGGTATAAAATTGAAATTTACAGCATTTGTATTTTCAAAGCATTGTATGCACTGAGATAACAACTTTTCTGTGTTGATGTGTACAGCCATGAAACAACTTTCAAACTACTCATAATCATGTGGGAAGTTAACCTAAGGTGTTTCCATTAGTTTTCCAGCATGTACTTTGGTGCAAAATTGAAATGTACGCTATTTGTATTATCTATCCATTGTATGCCCTGAGTTAACAACTTTTTTGTGTTGATTTGTACATCCTGAGACAACTTTCAAACAGTTCAGAAACATGTGGCAAGTTAACTTAATATGTATCCATCTGGTTTGCATTCTGCACTTTGTTGGAAAATTGAAATGTATACCACCTTAATGTCAGAACATTGTATGCACTGAGAAAGTAATCTTTTTGTCTTGATGAACAGAGGCATGAAACAACTTTCAACCTACTCATACTCATGAGTGAAGTTAACCAAAGGTGTTTCCATTTGGTTTGCAGTAAGTGCTTTGGTATAAAATTGAAATTTACAGCATTTGTATTTTCAAAGCATTGTATGCACTGAGATAACAACTTTTCTGTGTTGATGTGTACAGCCATGAAACAACTTTCAAACTACTCATAATCATGTGGGAAGTTAACCTAAGGTGTTTCCATTAGTTTTCCAGCATGTACTTTGGTGCAAAATTGAAATGTACGCTATTTGTATTATCTATCCATTGTATGCCCTGAGTTAACAACTTTTTTGTGTTGATTTGTACATCCTGAGACAACTTTCAAACAGTTCAGAAACATGTGGCAAGTTAACTTAATATGTATCCATCTGGTTTGCATTCTGCACTTTGTTGGAAAATTGAAATGTATACCACCTTAATGTCAGAACATTGTATGCACTGAGAAAGTAATCTTTTTGTCTTGATGAACAGAGGCATGAAACAACTTTCAACCTACTCATACTCATGAGTGAAGTTAACCAAAGGTGTTTCCATTTGGTTTGCAGTAAGTGCTTTGGTGTAAAATTGAAATGTATACTATTTGTATTATCTAAGCATTGCATGCACTGAGATAACAACTTTTCTGTGTTGATGTGTACAGCCATGAAACAACTTTCAAACTACTCATAATCATGTGGGAAGTTAAGCTAAAGTGTTTCCATTAGGTTTGCAGCATGTACTTTGTTGGAAAATTGAAATGTATACCATCTTAATGTCAGAACTTAATATGCACTGAGAAAGTAACTTTTTTGTCTTGATGAACAGAGGCATGAAACAACTTTCAGACATCTCAGAATCATGTGGGAAGTAAACCTAAGGTGTTTTCATTAGGTTTGCAGTAAGTGCTTTGGTGTAAATTTGAAATGTACAGTATTTGTATTATCAAAGCATTGTATGCTCTGAGAAAACAAATTTTTGTCTTGATGTTCAGCGCCATAATACAACTTACAAACAACTCAGAAACATGTGGGAACTTACCCTAAGGTGTTTCCATTAGGTTTGCAGTAAGTACTTTGGTGTCAAATTGAAATGTATACTATTTGTATTATCTAAGCATTGTATGCACTGAGATAACAACTTTTTTGTGTTGATGTGTATAGCCATGAAACAACTTTCAAACTACACATAATCATGTGGGAAGTTAACCTAAGGTGTTTCCATTAGTTTTCCAGCATGTACTTTGGTGCAAAATTGAAATGTATGCTATTTGTATTATCTATCCATTGTATGCCCTGAGTTAACAACTGTTTTGTGCTGATTTGTAGATCCATGAGACAACTTTCAAACAGTTCAGAAACATGTGGCAAGCTAACTTAATATGTATCCATCTGGTTTGCATTCTGCACTTTGTTGGAAAATTGACATGTATACCACTTTAATGTCAGAACATAGTATGCACTGAGAAAGTAATCTTTTTGTCTTGATGAACAGAGGCATGAAACAACTTTCAACCTACTCATACTCATGTGTGATGTTAACCAAAGGTGTTTCCATTAGGTTTGCAGTCAGGACTTTTGAGTACAATTGAAATGTATACTATTTGAATTGTAAAAGCATTGCATGCACTGAGATAACAACTTTTCTGTGTTGATGTGTACAGCCATGAAACAAATTTCAAACTACTCATAATCATGTGGGAAATAACCTAAGGTGTTTCCATTAGGTTTGCAGTCAGGACTTTTGAGTACAATTGAAATGTATACTATTTGAATTGTAAAAGCATTGTATGCACTGAGAAAACAACTTTTTTGTCTTGATGTTCAGAGCCATAATACAAATTTCAAACAGCTCAGAAACATGTGGGAAATTAACCTAAGGTGTTTCCATTAGGTTTGCAGTCAGGACTTTTGAGTAGAATTGAAATGTATACTACGTTTATGTCAAAGCATTTTATTCACTGAGAAATCAACTTTTTTGTCTTTATGTGCACAGGTATGAAACAAGTTTCAGACATCTCAGAATCACGTGGGAAGTTACCCTAAGGTGTTTCCATTAGGTTTGCAGTAAGTGCTTTGGTATAAAATTGAAATTTACAGCATTTGTATTTTCAAAGCATTGTATGCACTGAGATAACAACTTTTCTGTGTTGATGTGTACAGCCATGAAACAACTTTCAAACTACTCATAATCATGTGGGAAGTTAAGCTAAAGTGTTTCCATTAGGTTTGCAGCATGTACTTTGTTGGAAAATTGAAATGTATACCATCTTAATGTCAGAACTTAATATGCACTGAGAAAGTAACTTTTTTGTCTTGATGAACAGAGGCATGAAACAACTTTCAGACATCTCAGAATCATGTGGGAAGTAAACCTAAGGTGTTTTCATTAGGTTTGCAGTAAGTGCTTTGGTGTAAATTTGAAATGTACAGTATTTGTATTATCAAAGCATTGTATGCTCTGAGAAAACAACTTTTTTGTCTTGATGTTCAGCGCCATAATACAACTTACAAACAACTCAGAAACATGTGGGAACTTACCCTAAGGTGTTTCCATTCGGTTTGCAGTAAGTACTTTGGTGTCAAATTGAAATGTATACTATTTGTATTATCTAAGCATTGTATGCACTGAGATAACAACTTTTTTGTGTTGATGTGTATAGCCATGAAACAACTTTCAAACTACACATAATCATGTGGGAAGTTAACCTAAGGTGTTTCCATTAGTTTTCCAGCATGTACTTTGGTGCAAAATTGAAATGTATGCTATTTGTATTATCTATCCATTGTATGCCCTGAGTTAACAACTGTTTTGTGCTGATTTGTAGATCCATGAGACAACTTTCAAACAGTTCAGAAACATGTGGCAAGCTAACTTAATATGTATCCATCTGGTTTGCATTCTGCACTTTGTTGGAAAATTGACATGTATACCACTTTAATGTCAGAACATAGTATGCACTGAGAAAGTAATCTTTTTGTCTTGATGAACAGAGGCATGAAACAACTTTCAACCTACTCATACTCATGTGTGAAGTTAACCAAAGGTGTTTCCATTAGGTTTGCAGTCAGGACTTTTGAGTACAATTGAAATGTATACTATTTGAATTGTAAAAGCATTGCATGCACTGAGATAACAACTTTTCTGTGTTGATGTGTACAGCCATGAAACAAATTTCAAACTACTCATAATCATGTGGGAAATAACCTAAGGTGTTTCCATTAGGTTTGCAGTCAGGACTTTTGAGTACAATTGAAATGTATACTATTTGAATTGTAAAAGCATTGTATGCACTGAGAAAACAACTTTTTTGTCTTGATGTTCAGAGCCATAATACAAATTTCAAACAGCTCAGAAACATGTGGGAAATTAACCTAAGGTGTTTCCATTAGGTTTGCAGTCAGGACTTTTGAGTAGAATTGAAATGTATACTACGTTTATGTCAAAGCATTCTATTCACTGAGAAATCAACTTTTTTGTCTTTATGTGCACAGGTATGAAACAAGTTTCAGACATCTCAGAATCACGTGGGAAGTTACCCTAAGGTGTTTCCATTAGGTTTGCAGTAAGTGCTTTGGTATAAAATTGAAATTTACAGCATTTGTATTTTCAAAGCATTGTATGCACTGAGATAACAACTTTTCTGTGTTGATGTGTACAGCCATGAAACAACTTTCAAACTACTCATAATCATGTGGGAAGTTAACCTAAGGTGTTTCCATTAGTTTTCCAGCATGTACTTTGGTGCAAAATTGAAATGTACGCTATTTGTATTATCTATCCATTGTATGCCCTGAGTTAACAACTTTTTTGTGTTGATTTGTACATCCTGAGACAACTTTCAAACAGTTCAGAAACATGTGGCAAGTTAACTTAATATGTATCCATCTGGTTTGCATTCTGCACTTTGTTGGAAAATTGAAATGTATACCACCTTAATGTCAGAACATTGTATGCACTGAGAAAGTAATCTTTTTGTCTTGATGAACAGAGGCATGAAACAACTTTCAACCTACTCATACTCATGAGTGAAGTTAACCAAAGGTGTTTCCATTTGGTTTGCAGTAAGTGCTTTGGTATAAAATTGAAATTTACAGCATTTGTATTTTCAAAGCATTGTATGCACTGAGATAACAACTTTTCTGTGTTGATGTGTACAGCCATGAAACAACTTTCAAACTACTCATAATCATGTGGGAAGTTAACCTAAGGTGTTTCCATTAGTTTTCCAGCATGTACTTTGGTGCAAAATTGAAATGTACGCTATTTGTATTATCTATCCATTGTATGCCCTGAGTTAACAACTTTTTTGTGTTGATTTGTACATCCTGAGACAACTTTCAAACAGTTCAGAAACATGTGGCAAGTTAACTTAATATGTATCCATCTGGTTTGCATTCTGCACTTTGTTGGAAAATTGAAATGTATACCACCTTAATGTCAGAACATTGTATGCACTGAGAAAGTAATCTTTTTGTCTTGATGAACAGAGGCATGAAACAACTTTCAACCTACTCATACTCATGAGTGAAGTTAACCAAAGGTGTTTCCATTTGGTTTGCAGTAAGTGCTTTGGTGTAAAATTGAAATGTATACTATTTGTATTATCTAAGCATTGTATGCACTGAGATAACAACTTTTTTGTGTTGATGTGTACAGCCATGAAACAACTTTCAAACTACTCATAATGATGTGGGAAGTTAACCTAAGGTGTTTCCATTAGGTTTGCAGTCAGGACTTTTGAGGAGTATTGAAATGTATACTACGTTTATGTCAAAGCATTCTATTCACTGAGAAAACAACTTTTTTGTCTTTATGTGCACAGGTATGAAACAACTTTCAGACATCTCAGAATCATGTGGGAATTTACCCTAAGGAGTTTCCAGTAGGTTTGCAGTAAATGCTTTGGTGTAAAATTGAAATGTACAGTATTTGTATTGTCTAAGCATTGCATGCACTGAGATAACAACTTTTCTGTGTTGATGTGTACAGCCATGAAACAACTTTCAAACTACTCATAATCATGTGGGAAGTTAAGCTAAAGTGTTTCCATTAGGTTTGCAGCATGTACTTTGTTGGAAAATTGAAATGTATACCATCTTAATGTCAGAACTTAATATGCACTGAGAAAGTAACTTTTTTGTCTTGATGAACAGAGGCATGAAACAACTTTCAGACATCTCAGAATCATGTGGGAAGTAAACCTAAGGTGTTTTCATTAGGTTTGCAGTAAGTGCTTTGGTGTAAATTTGAAATGTACAGTATTTGTATTATCAAAGCATTGTATGCTCTGAGAAAACAACTTTTTTGTCTTGATGTTCAGCGCCATAATACAACTTACAAACAACTCAGAAACATGTGGGAACTTACCCTAAGGTGTTTCCATTAGGTTTGCAGTAAGTACTTTGGTGTCAAATTGAAATGTATACTATTTGTATTATCTAAGCATTGCATGCACTGAGATAACAACTTTTCTGTGTTGATGTGTACAGCCATGAAACAACTTTCAAACTACTCATAATCATGTGGGAAGTTAAGCTAAAGTGTTTCCATTAGGTTTGCAGCATGTACTTTGTTGGAAAATTGAAATGTATACCATCTTAATGTCAGAACTTAATATGCACTGAGAAAGTAACTTTTTTGTCTTGATGAACAGAGGCATGAAACAACTTTCAGACATCTCAGAATCATGTGGGAAGTAAACCTAAGGTGTTTTCATTAGGTTTGCAGTAAGTGCTTTGGTGTAAATTTGAAATGTACAGTATTTGTATTATCAAAGCATTGTATGCTCTGAGAAAACAACTTTTTTGTCTTGATGTTCAGCGCAATAATACAACTTACAAACAACTCAGAAACATGTGGGAACTTACCCTAAGGTGTTTCCATTAGGTTTGCAGTAAGTACTTTGGTGTCAAATTGAAATGTATACTATTTGTATTATCTAAGCATTGTATGCACTGAGATAACAACTTTTTTGTGTTGATGTGTATAGCCATGAAACAACTTTCAAACTACACATAATCATGTGGGAAGTTAACCTAAGGTGTTTCCATTAGTTTTCCAGCATGTACTTTGGTGCAAAATTGAAATGTATGCTATTTGTATTATCTATCCATTGTATGCCCTGAGTTAACAACTGTTTTGTGCTGATTTGTACATCCTGAGACAACTTTCAAACAGTTCAGAAACATGTGGCAAGTTAACTTAATATGTATCCATCTGGTTTGCATTCTGCACTTTGTTGGAAAATTGAAATGTATACCACCTTAATGTCAGAACATTGTATGCACTGAGAAAGTAATCTTTTTGTCTTGATGAACAGAGGCATGAAACAACTTTCAACCTACTCATACTCATGAGTGAAGTTAACCAAAGGTGTTTCCATTTGGTTTGCAGTAAGTGCTTTGGTGTAAAATTGAAATGTATACTATTTGTATTATCTAAGCATTGCATGCACTGAGATAACAACTTTTCTGTGTTGATGTGTACAGCCATGAAACAACTTTCAAACTACTCATAATCATGTGGGAAGTTAAGCTAAAGTGTTTCCATTAGGTTTGCAGCATGTACTTTGTTGGAAAATTGAAATGTATACCATCTTAATGTCAGAACTTAATATGCACTGAGAAAGTAACTTTTTTGTCTTGATGAACAGAGGCATGAAACAACTTTCAGACATCTCAGAATCATGTGGGAAGTAAACCTAAGGTGTTTTCATTAGGTTTGCAGTAAGTGCTTTGGTGTAAATTTGAAATGTACAGTATTTGTATTATCAAAGCATTGTATGCTCTGAGAAAACAACTTTTTTGTCTTGATGTTCAGCGCCATAATACAACTTACAAACAACTCAGAAACATGTGGGAACTTACCCTAAGGTGTTTCCATTAGGTTTGCAGTAAGTACTTTGGTGTCAAATTGAAATGTATACTATTTGTATTATCTAAGCATTGTATGCACTGAGATAACAACTTTTTTGTGTTGATGTGTATAGCCATGAAACAACTTTCAAACTACACATAATCATGTGGGAAGTTAACCTAAGGTGTTTCCATTAGTTTTCCAGCATGTACTTTGGTGCAAAATTGAAATGTATGCTATTTGTATTATCTATCCATTGTATGCCCTGAGTTAACAACTGTTTTGTGCTGATTTGTAGATCCATGAGACAACTTTCAAACAGTTCAGAAACATGTGGCAAGCTAACTTAATATGTATCCATCTGGTTTGCATTCTGCACTTTGTTGGAAAATTGACATGTATACCACTTTAATGTCAGAACATAGTATGCACTGAGAAAGTAATCTTTTTGTCTTGATGAACAGAGGCATGAAACAACTTTCAACCTACTCATACTCATGTGTGATGTTAACCAAAGGTGTTTCCATTAGGTTTGCAGTCAGGACTTTTGAGTACAATTGAAATGTATACTATTTGAATTGTAAAAGCATTGCATGCACTGAGATAACAACTTTTCTGTGTTGATGTGTACAGCCATGAAACAAATTTCAAACTACTCATAATCATGTGGGAAATAACCTAAGGTGTTTCCATTAGGTTTGCAGTCAGGACTTTTGAGTACAATTGAAATGTATACTATTTGAATTGTAAAAGCATTGTATGCACTGAGAAAACAACTTTTTTGTCTTGATGTTCAGAGCCATAATACAAATTTCAAACAGCTCAGAAACATGTGGGAAATTAACCTAAGGTGTTTCCATTAGGTTTGCAGTCAGGACTTTTGAGTAGAATTGAAATGTATACTACGTTTATGTCAAAGCATTTTATTCACTGAGAAATCAACTTTTTTGTCTTTATGTGCACAGGTATGAAACAAGTTTCAGACATCTCAGAATCACGTGGGAAGTTACCCTAAGGTGTTTCCATTAGGTTTGCAGTAAGTGCTTTGGTATAAAATTGAAATTTACAGCATTTGTATTTTCAAAGCATTGTATGCACTGAGATAACAACTTTTCTGTGTTGATGTGTACAGCCATGAAACAACTTTCAAACTACTCATAATCATGTGGGAAGTTAAGCTAAAGTGTTTCCATTAGGTTTGCAGCATGTACTTTGTTGGAAAATTGAAATGTATACCATCTTAATGTCAGAACTTAATATGCACTGAGAAAGTAACTTTTTTGTCTTGATGAACAGAGGCATGAAACAACTTTCAGACATCTCAGAATCATGTGGGAAGTAAACCTAAGGTGTTTTCATTAGGTTTGCAGTAAGTGCTTTGGTGTAAATTTGAAATGTACAGTATTTGTATTATCAAAGCATTGTATGCTCTGAGAAAACAACTTTTTTGTCTTGATGTTCAGCGCCATAATACAACTTACAAACAACTCAGAAACATGTGGGAACTTACCCTAAGGTGTTTCCATTCGGTTTGCAGTAAGTACTTTGGTGTCAAATTGAAATGTATACTATTTGTATTATCTAAGCATTGTATGCACTGAGATAACAACTTTTTTGTGTTGATGTGTATAGCCATGAAACAACTTTCAAACTACACATAATCATGTGGGAAGTTAACCTAAGGTGTTTCCATTAGTTTTCCAGCATGTACTTTGGTGCAAAATTGAAATGTATGCTATTTGTATTATCTATCCATTGTATGCCCTGAGTTAACAACTGTTTTGTGCTGATTTGTAGATCCATGAGACAACTTTCAAACAGTTCAGAAACATGTGGCAAGCTAACTTAATATGTATCCATCTGGTTTGCATTCTGCACTTTGTTGGAAAATTGACATGTATACCACTTTAATGTCAGAACATAGTATGCACTGAGAAAGTAATCTTTTTGTCTTGATGAACAGAGGCATGAAACAACTTTCAACCTACTCATACTCATGTGTGAAGTTAACCAAAGGTGTTTCCATTAGGTTTGCAGTCAGGACTTTTGAGTACAATTGAAATGTATACTATTTGAATTGTAAAAGCATTGCATGCACTGAGATAACAACTTTTCTGTGTTGATGTGTACAGCCATGAAACAAATTTCAAACTACTCATAATCATGTGGGAAATAACCTAAGGTGTTTCCATTAGGTTTGCAGTCAGGACTTTTGAGTACAATTGAAATGTATACTATTTGAATTGTAAAAGCATTGTATGCACTGAGAAAACAACTTTTTTGTCTTGATGTTCAGAGCCATAATACAAATTTCAAACAGCTCAGAAACATGTGGGAAATTAACCTAAGGTGTTTCCATTAGGTTTGCAGTCAGGACTTTTGAGTAGAATTGAAATGTATACTACGTTTATGTCAAAGCATTCTATTCACTGAGAAATCAACTTTTTTGTCTTTATGTGCACAGGTATGAAACAAGTTTCAGACATCTCAGAATCACGTGGGAAGTTACCCTAAGGTGTTTCCATTAGGTTTGCAGTAAGTGCTTTGGTATAAAATTGAAATTTACAGCATTTGTATTTTCAAAGCATTGTATGCACTGAGATAACAACTTTTCTGTGTTGATGTGTACAGCCATGAAACAACTTTCAAACTACTCATAATCATGTGGGAAGTTAACCTAAGGTGTTTCCATTAGTTTTCCAGCATGTACTTTGGTGCAAAATTGAAATGTACGCTATTTGTATTATCTATCCATTGTATGCCCTGAGTTAACAACTTTTTTGTGTTGATTTGTACATCCTGAGACAACTTTCAAACAGTTCAGAAACATGTGGCAAGTTAACTTAATATGTATCCATCTGGTTTGCATTCTGCACTTTGTTGGAAAATTGAAATGTATACCACCTTAATGTCAGAACATTGTATGCACTGAGAAAGTAATCTTTTTGTCTTGATGAACAGAGGCATGAAACAACTTTCAACCTACTCATACTCATGAGTGAAGTTAACCAAAGGTGTTTCCATTTGGTTTGCAGTAAGTGCTTTGGTATAAAATTGAAATTTACAGCATTTGTATTTTCAAAGCATTGTATGCACTGAGATAACAACTTTTCTGTGTTGATGTGTACAGCCATGAAACAACTTTCAAACTACTCATAATCATGTGGGAAGTTAACCTAAGGTGTTTCCATTAGTTTTCCAGCATGTACTTTGGTGCAAAATTGAAATGTACGCTATTTGTATTATCTATCCATTGTATGCCCTGAGTTAACAACTTTTTTGTGTTGATTTGTACATCCTGAGACAACTTTCAAACAGTTCAGAAACATGTGGCAAGTTAACTTAATATGTATCCATCTGGTTTGCATTCTGCACTTTGTTGGAAAATTGAAATGTATACCACCTTAATGTCAGAACATTGTATGCACTGAGAAAGTAATCTTTTTGTCTTGATGAACAGAGGCATGAAACAACTTTCAACCTACTCATACTCATGAGTGAAGTTAACCAAAGGTGTTTCCATTTGGTTTGCAGTAAGTGCTTTGGTGTAAAATTGAAATGTATACTATTTGTATTATCTAAGCATTGTATGCACTGAGATAACAACTTTTTTGTGTTGATGTGTACAGCCATGAAACAACTTTCAAACTACTCATAATGATGTGGGAAGTTAACCTAAGGTGTTTCCATTAGGTTTGCAGTCAGGACTTTTGAGGAGTATTGAAATGTATACTACGTTTATGTCAAAGCATTCTATTCACTGAGAAAACAACTTTTTTGTCTTTATGTGCACAGGTATGAAACAACTTTCAGACATCTCAGAATCATGTGGGAATTTACCCTAAGGAGTTTCCAGTAGGTTTGCAGTAAATGCTTTGGTGTAAAATTGAAATGTACAGTATTTGTATTGTCTAAGCATTGCATGCACTGAGATAACAACTTTTCTGTGTTGATGTGTACAGCCATGAAACAACTTTCAAACTACTCATAATCATGTGGGAAGTTAAGCTAAAGTGTTTCCATTAGGTTTGCAGCATGTACTTTGTTGGAAAATTGAAATGTATACCATCTTAATGTCAGAACTTAATATGCACTGAGAAAGTAACTTTTTTGTCTTGATGAACAGAGGCATGAAACAACTTTCAGACATCTCAGAATCATGTGGGAAGTAAACCTAAGGTGTTTTCATTAGGTTTGCAGTAAGTGCTTTGGTGTAAATTTGAAATGTACAGTATTTGTATTATCAAAGCATTGTATGCTCTGAGAAAACAACTTTTTTGTCTTGATGTTCAGCGCCATAATACAACTTACAAACAACTCAGAAACATGTGGGAACTTACCCTAAGGTGTTTCCATTAGGTTTGCAGTAAGTACTTTGGTGTCAAATTGAAATGTATACTATTTGTATTATCTAAGCATTGCATGCACTGAGATAACAACTTTTCTGTGTTGATGTGTACAGCCATGAAACAACTTTCAAACTACTCATAATCATGTGGGAAGTTAAGCTAAAGTGTTTCCATTAGGTTTGCAGCATGTACTTTGTTGGAAAATTGAAATGTATACCATCTTAATGTCAGAACTTAATATGCACTGAGAAAGTAACTTTTTTGTCTTGATGAACAGAGGCATGAAACAACTTTCAGACATCTCAGAATCATGTGGGAAGTAAACCTAAGGTGTTTTCATTAGGTTTGCAGTAAGTGCTTTGGTGTAAATTTGAAATGTACAGTATTTGTATTATCAAAGCATTGTATGCTCTGAGAAAACAACTTTTTTGTCTTGATGTTCAGCGCAATAATACAACTTACAAACAACTCAGAAACATGTGGGAACTTACCCTAAGGTGTTTCCATTAGGTTTGCAGTAAGTACTTTGGTGTCAAATTGAAATGTATACTATTTGTATTATCTAAGCATTGTATGCACTGAGATAACAACTTTTTTGTGTTGATGTGTATAGCCATGAAACAACTTTCAAACTACACATAATCATGTGGGAAGTTAACCTAAGGTGTTTCCATTAGTTTTCCAGCATGTACTTTGGTGCAAAATTGAAATGTATGCTATTTGTATTATCTATCCATTGTATGCCCTGAGTTAACAACTGTTTTGTGCTGATTTGTAGATCCATGAGACAACTTTCAAACAGTTCAGAAACATGTGGCAAGCTAACTTAATATGTATCCATCTGGTTTGCATTCTGCACTTTGTTGGAAAATTGACATGTATACCACTTTAATGTCAGAACATAGTATGCACTGAGAAAGTAATCTTTTTGTCTTGATGAACAGAGGCATGAAACAACTTTCAACCTACTCATACTCATGTGTGAAGTTAACCAAAGGTGTTTCCATTAGGTTTGCAGTCAGGACTTTTGAGTACAATTGAAATGTATACTATTTGAATTGTAAAAGCATTGCATGCACTGAGATAACAACTTTTTTGTCTTGATGTTCAGAGCCATAATACAAATTTCAAACAGCTCAGAAACATGTGGGAAATTAACCTAAGGTGTTTCCATTAGGTTTGCAGTCAGGACTTTTGAGTAGAATTGAAATGTATACTACGTTTATGTCAAAGCATTCTATTCACTGAGAAATCAACTTTTTTGTCTTTATGTGCACAGGTATGAAACAAGTTTCAGACATCTCAGAATCACGTGGGAAGTTACCCTAAGGTGTTTCCATTAGGTTTGCAGTAAGTGCTTTGGTATAAAATTGAAATTTACAGCATTTGTATTTTCAAAGCATTGTATGCACTGAGATAACAACTTTTCTGTGTTGATGTGTACAGCCATGAAACAACTTTCAAACTACTCATAATCATGTGGGAAGTTAAGCTAAAGTGTTTCCATTAGGTTTGCAGCATGTACTTTGTTGGAAAATTGAAATGTATACCATCTTAATGTCAGAACTTAATATGCACTGAGAAAGTAACTTTTTTGTCTTGATGAACAGAGGCATGAAACAACTTTCAGACATCTCAGAATCATGTGGGAAGTAAACCTAAGGTGTTTTCATTAGGTTTGCAGTAAGTGCTTTGGTGTAAATTTGAAATGTACAGTATTTGTATTATCAAAGCATTGTATGCTCTGAGAAAACAACTTTTTTGTCTTGATGTTCAGCGCCATAATACAACTTACAAACAACTCAGAAACATGTGGGAACTTACCCTAAGGTGTTTCCATTAGGTTTGCAGTAAGTACTTTGGTGTCAAATTGAAATGTATACTATTTGTATTATCTAAGCATTGTATGCACTGAGATAACAACTTTTTTGTGTTGATGTGTATAGCCATGAAACAACTTTCAAACTACACATAATCATGTGGGAAGTTAACCTAAGGTGTTTCCATTAGTTTTCCAGCATGTACTTTGGTGCAAAATTGAAATGTATGCTATTTGTATTATCTATCCATTGTATGCCCTGAGTTAACAACTGTTTTGTGCTGATTTGTAGATCCATGAGACAACTTTCAAACAGTTCAGAAACATGTGGCAAGTTAACTTAATATGTATCCATCTGGTTTGCATTCTGCACTTTGTTGGAAAATTGAAATGTATACCACCTTAATGTCAGAACATTGTATGCACTGAGAAAGTAATCTTTTTGTCTTGATGAACAGAGGCATGAAACAACTTTCAACCTACTCATACTCATGAGTGAAGTTAACCAAAGGTGTTTCCATTTGGTTTGCAGTAAGTGCTTTGGTGTAAAATTGAAATGTATACTATTTGTATTATCTAAGCATTGTATGCACTGAGATAACAACTTTTTTGTGTTGATGTGTACAGCCATGAAACAACTTTCAAACTACTCATAATGATGTGGGAAGTTAACCTAAGGTGTTTCCATTAGGTTTGCAGTCAGGACTTTTGAGGAGTATTGAAATGTATACTACGTTTATGTCAAAGCATTCTATTCACTGAGAAAACAACTTTTTTGTCTTTATGTGCACAGGTATGAAACAACTTTCAGACATCTCAGAATCATGTGGGAATTTACCCTAAGGAGTTTCCAGTAGGTTTGCAGTAAATGCTTTGGTGTAAAATTGAAATGTACAGTATTTGTATTGTCTAAGCATTGCATGCACTGAGATAACAACTTTTCTGTGTTGATGTGTACAGCCATGAAACAACTTTCAAACTACTCATAATCATGTGGGAAGTTAAGCTAAAGTGTTTCCATTAGGTTTGCAGCATGTACTTTGTTGGAAAATTGAAATGTATACCATCTTAATGTCAGAACTTAATATGCACTGAGAAAGTAACTTTTTTGTCTTGATGAACAGAGGCATGAAACAACTTTCAGACATCTCAGAATCATGTGGGAAGTAAACCTAAGGTGTTTTCATTAGGTTTGCAGTAAGTGCTTTGGTGTAAATTTGAAATGTACAGTATTTGTATTATCAAAGCATTGTATGCTCTGAGAAAACAACTTTTTTGTCTTGATGTTCAGCGCCATAATACAACTTACAAACAACTCAGAAACATGTGGGAACTTACCCTAAGGTGTTTCCATTAGGTTTGCAGTAAGTACTTTGGTGTCAAATTGAAATGTATACTATTTGTATTATCTAAGCATTGCATGCACTGAGATAACAACTTTTCTGTGTTGATGTGTACAGCCATGAAACAACTTTCAAACTACTCATAATCATGTGGGAAGTTAAGCTAAAGTGTTTCCATTAGGTTTGCAGCATGTACTTTGTTGGAAAATTGAAATGTATACCATCTTAATGTCAGAACTTAATATGCACTGAGAAAGTAACTTTTTTGTCTTGATGAACAGAGGCATGAAACAACTTTCAGACATCTCAGAATCATGTGGGAAGTAAACCTAAGGTGTTTTCATTAGGTTTGCAGTAAGTGCTTTGGTGTAAATTTGAAATGTACAGTATTTGTATTATCAAAGCATTGTATGCTCTGAGAAAACAACTTTTTTGTCTTGATGTTCAGCGCAATAATACAACTTACAAACAACTCAGAAACATGTGGGAACTTACCCTAAGGTGTTTCCATTAGGTTTGCAGTAAGTACTTTGGTGTCAAATTGAAATGTATACTATTTGTATTATCTAAGCATTGTATGCACTGAGATAACAACTTTTTTGTGTTGATGTGTATAGCCATGAAACAACTTTCAAACTACACATAATCATGTGGGAAGTTAACCTAAGGTGTTTCCATTAGTTTTCCAGCATGTACTTTGGTGCAAAATTGAAATGTATGCTATTTGTATTATCTATCCATTGTATGCCCTGAGTTAACAACTGTTTTGTGCTGATTTGTAGATCCATGAGACAACTTTCAAACAGTTCAGAAACATGTGGCAAGCTAACTTAATATGTATCCATCTGGTTTGCATTCTGCACTTTGTTGGAAAATTGACATGTATACCACTTTAATGTCAGAACATAGTATGCACTGAGAAAGTAATCTTTTTGTCTTGATGAACAGAGGCATGAAACAACTTTCAACCTACTCATACTCATGTGTGAAGTTAACCAAAGGTGTTTCCATTAGGTTTGCAGTCAGGACTTTTGAGTACAATTGAAATGTATACTATTTGAATTGTAAAAGCATTGCATGCACTGAGATAACAACTTTTCTGTGTTGATGTGTACAGCCATGAAACAAATTTCAAACTACTCATAATCATGTGGGAAATAACCTAAGGTGTTTCCATTAGGTTTGCAGTCAGGACTTTTGAGTACAATTGAAATGTATACTATTTGAATTGTAAAAGCATTGTATGCACTGAGAAAACAACTTTTTTGTCTTGATGTTCAGAGCCATAATACAAATTTCAAACAGCTCAGAAACATGTGGGAAATTAACCTAAGGTGTTTCCATTAGGTTTGCAGTCAGGACTTTTGAGTAGAATTGAAATGTATACTACGTTTATGTCAAAGCATTCTATTCACTGAGAAATCAACTTTTTTGTCTTTATGTGCACAGGTATGAAACAAGTTTCAGACATCTCAGAATCACGTGGGAAGTTACCCTAAGGTGTTTCCATTAGGTTTGCAGTAAGTGCTTTGGTATAAAATTGAAATTTACAGCATTTGTATTTTCAAAGCATTGTATGCACTGAGATAACAACTTTTCTGTGTTGATGTGTACAGCCATGAAACAACTTTCAAACTACTCATAATCATGTGGGAAGTTAAGCTAAAGTGTTTCCATTAGGTTTGCAGCATGTACTTTGTTGGAAAATTGAAATGTATACCATCTTAATGTCAGAACTTAATATGCACTGAGAAAGTAACTTTTTTGTCTTGATGAACAGAGGCATGAAACAACTTTCAGACATCTCAGAATCATGTGGGAAGTAAACCTAAGGTGTTTTCATTAGGTTTGCAGTAAGTGCTTTGGTGTAAATTTGAAATGTACAGTATTTGTATTATCAAAGCATTGTATGCTCTGAGAAAACAACTTTTTTGTCTTGATGTTCAGCGCCATAATACAACTTACAAACAACTCAGAAACATGTGGGAACTTACCCTAAGGTGTTTCCATTAGGTTTGCAGTAAGTACTTTGGTGTCAAATTGAAATGTATACTATTTGTATTATCTAAGCATTGTATGCACTGAGATAACAACTTTTTTGTGTTGATGTGTATAGCCATGAAACAACTTTCAAACTACACATAATCATGTGGGAAGTTAACCTAAGGTGTTTCCATTAGTTTTCCAGCATGTACTTTGGTGCAAAATTGAAATGTATGCTATTTGTATTATCTATCCATTGTATGCCCTGAGTTAACAACTGTTTTGTGCTGATTTGTAGATCCATGAGACAACTTTCAAACAGTTCAGAAACATGTGGCAAGCTAACTTAATATGTATCCATCTGGTTTGCATTCTGCACTTTGTTGGAAAATTGACATGTATACCACTTTAATGTCAGAACATAGTATGCACTGAGAAAGTAATCTTTTTGTCTTGATGAACAGAGGCATGAAACAACTTTCAACCTACTCATACTCATGTGTGAAGTTAACCAAAGGTGTTTCCATTAGGTTTGCAGTCAGGACTTTTGAGTACAATTGAAATGTATACTATTTGAATTGTAAAAGCATTGCATGCACTGAGATAACAACTTTTCTGTGTTGATGTGTACAGCCATGAAACAAATTTCAAACTACTCATAATCATGTGGGAAATAACCTAAGGTGTTTCCATTAGGTTTGCAGTCAGGACTTTTGAGTACAATTGAAATGTATACTATTTGAATTGTAAAAGCATTGTATGCACTGAGAAAACAACTTTTTTGTCTTGATGTTCAGAGCCATAATACAAATTTCAAACAGCTCAGAAACATGTGGGAAATTAACCTAAGGTGTTTCCATTAGGTTTGCAGTCAGGACTTTTGAGTAGAATTGAAATGTATACTACGTTTATGTCAAAGCATTCTATTCACTGAGAAATCAACTTTTTTGTCTTTATGTGCACAGGTATGAAACAAGTTTCAGACATCTCAGAATCACGTGGGAAGTTACCCTAAGGTGTTTCCATTAGGTTTGCAGTAAGTGCTTTGGTATAAAATTGAAATTTACAGCATTTGTATTTTCAAAGCATTGTATGCACTGAGATAACAACTTTTCTGTGTTGATGTGTACAGCCATGAAACAACTTTCAAACTACTCATAATCATGTGGGAAGTTAACCTAAGGTGTTTCCATTAGTTTTCCAGCATGTACTTTGGTGCAAAATTGAAATGTACGCTATTTGTATTATCTATCCATTGTATGCCCTGAGTTAACAACTTTTTTGTGTTGATTTGTACATCCTGAGACAACTTTCAAACAGTTCAGAAACATGTGGCAAGTTAACTTAATATGTATCCATCTGGTTTGCATTCTGCACTTTGTTGGAAAATTGAAATGTATACCACCTTAATGTCAGAACATTGTATGCACTGAGAAAGTAATCTTTTTGTCTTGATGAACAGAGGCATGAAACAACTTTCAACCTACTCATACTCATGAGTGAAGTTAACCAAAGGTGTTTCCATTTGGTTTGCAGTAAGTGCTTTGGTATAAAATTGAAATTTACAGCATTTGTATTTTCAAAGCATTGTATGCACTGAGATAACAACTTTTCTGTGTTGATGTGTACAGCCATGAAACAACTTTCAAACTACTCATAATCATGTGGGAAGTTAACCTAAGGTGTTTCCATTAGTTTTCCAGCATGTACTTTGGTGCAAAATTGAAATGTACGCTATTTGTATTATCTATCCATTGTATGCCCTGAGTTAACAACTTTTTTGTGTTGATTTGTACATCCTGAGACAACTTTCAAACAGTTCAGAAACATGTGGCAAGTTAACTTAATATGTATCCATCTGGTTTGCATTCTGCACTTTGTTGGAAAATTGAAATGTATACCACCTTAATGTCAGAACATTGTATGCACTGAGAAAGTAATCTTTTTGTCTTGATGAACAGAGGCATGAAACAACTTTCAACCTACTCATACTCATGAGTGAAGTTAACCAAAGGTGTTTCCATTTGGTTTGCAGTAAGTGCTTTGGTGTAAAATTGAAATGTATACTATTTGTATTATCTAAGCATTGTATGCACTGAGATAACAACTTTTTTGTGTTGATGTGTACAGCCATGAAACAACTTTCAAACTACTCATAATGATGTGGGAAGTTAACCTAAGGTGTTTCCATTAGGTTTGCAGTCAGGACTTTTGAGGAGTATTGAAATGTATACTACGTTTATGTCAAAGCATTCTATTCACTGAGAAAACAACTTTTTTGTCTTTATGTGCACAGGTATGAAACAACTTTCAGACATCTCAGAATCATGTGGGAATTTACCCTAAGGAGTTTCCAGTAGGTTTGCAGTAAATGCTTTGGTGTAAAATTGAAATGTACAGTATTTGTATTGTCTAAGCATTGCATGCACTGAGATAACAACTTTTCTGTGTTGATGTGTACAGCCATGAAACAACTTTCAAACTACTCATAATCATGTGGGAAGTTAAGCTAAAGTGTTTCCATTAGGTTTGCAGCATGTACTTTGTTGGAAAATTGAAATGTATACCATCTTAATGTCAGAACTTAATATGCACTGAGAAAGTAACTTTTTTGTCTTGATGAACAGAGGCATGAAACAACTTTCAGACATCTCAGAATCATGTGGGAAGTAAACCTAAGGTGTTTTCATTAGGTTTGCAGTAAGTGCTTTGGTGTAAATTTGAAATGTACAGTATTTGTATTATCAAAGCATTGTATGCTCTGAGAAAACAACTTTTTTGTCTTGATGTTCAGCGCCATAATACAACTTACAAACAACTCAGAAACATGTGGGAACTTACCCTAAGGTGTTTCCATTAGGTTTGCAGTAAGTACTTTGGTGTCAAATTGAAATGTATACTATTTGTATTATCTAAGCATTGTATGCACTGAGATAACAACTTTTTTGTGTTGATGTGTATAGCCATGAAACAACTTTCAAACTACACATAATCATGTGGGAAGTTAACCTAAGGTGTTTCCATTAGTTTTCCAGCATGTACTTTGGTGCAAAATTGAAATGTATGCTATTTGTATTATCTATCCATTGTATGCCCTGAGTTAACAACTGTTTTGTGCTGATTTGTAGATCCATGAGACAACTTTCAAACAGTTCAGAAACATGTGGCAAGCTAACTTAATATGTATCCATCTGGTTTGCATTCTGCACTTTGTTGGAAAATTGACATGTATACCACTTTAATGTCAGAACATAGTATGCACTGAGAAAGTAATCTTTTTGTCTTGATGAACAGAGGCATGAAACAACTTTCAACCTACTCATACTCATGTGTGAAGTTAACCAAAGGTGTTTCCATTAGGTTTGCAGTCAGGACTTTTGAGTACAATTGAAATGTATACTATTTGAATTGTAAAAGCATTGCATGCACTGAGATAACAACTTTTCTGTGTTGATGTGTACAGCCATGAAACAAATTTCAAACTACTCATAATCATGTGGGAAATAACCTAAGGTGTTTCCATTAGGTTTGCAGTCAGGACTTTTGAGTACAATTGAAATGTATACTATTTGAATTGTAAAAGCATTGTATGCACTGAGAAAACAACTTTTTTGTCTTGATGTTCAGAGCCATAATACAAATTTCAAACAGCTCAGAAACATGTGGGAAATTAACCTAAGGTGTTTCCATTAGGTTTGCAGTCAGGACTTTTGAGTAGAATTGAAATGTATACTACGTTTATGTCAAAGCATTCTATTCACTGAGAAATCAACTTTTTTGTCTTTATGTGCACAGGTATGAAACAAGTTTCAGACATCTCAGAATCACGTGGGAAGTTACCCTAAGGTGTTTCCATTAGGTTTGCAGTAAGTGCTTTGGTATAAAATTGAAATTTACAGCATTTGTATTTTCAAAGCATTGTATGCACTGAGATAACAACTTTTCTGTGTTGATGTGTACAGCCATGAAACAACTTTCAAACTACTCATAATCATGTGGGAAGTTAACCTAAGGTGTTTCCATTAGTTTTCCAGCATGTACTTTGGTGCAAAATTGAAATGTACGCTATTTGTATTATCTATCCATTGTATGCCCTGAGTTAACAACTTTTTTGTGTTGATTTGTACATCCTGAGACAACTTTCAAACAGTTCAGAAACATGTGGCAAGTTAACTTAATATGTATCCATCTGGTTTGCATTCTGCACTTTGTTGGAAAATTGAAATGTATACCACCTTAATGTCAGAACATTGTATGCACTGAGAAAGTAATCTTTTTGTCTTGATGAACAGAGGCATGAAACAACTTTCAACCTACTCATACTCATGAGTGAAGTTAACCAAAGGTGTTTCCATTTGGTTTGCAGTAAGTGCTTTGGTATAAAATTGAAATTTACAGCATTTGTATTTTCAAAGCATTGTATGCACTGAGATAACAACTTTTCTGTGTTGATGTGTACAGCCATGAAACAACTTTCAAACTACTCATAATCATGTGGGAAGTTAACCTAAGGTGTTTCCATTAGTTTTCCAGCATGTACTTTGGTGCAAAATTGAAATGTACGCTATTTGTATTATCTATCCATTGTATGCCCTGAGTTAACAACTTTTTTGTGTTGATTTGTACATCCTGAGACAACTTTCAAACAGTTCAGAAACATGTGGCAAGTTAACTTAATATGTATCCATCTGGTTTGCATTCTGCACTTTGTTGGAAAATTGAAATGTATACCACCTTAATGTCAGAACATTGTATGCACTGAGAAAGTAATCTTTTTGTCTTGATGAACAGAGGCATGAAACAACTTTCAACCTACTCATACTCATGAGTGAAGTTAACCAAAGGTGTTTCCATTTGGTTTGCAGTAAGTGCTTTGGTGTAAAATTGAAATGTATACTATTTGTATTATCTAAGCATTGTATGCACTGAGATAACAACTTTTTTGTGTTGATGTGTACAGCCATGAAACAACTTTCAAACTACTCATAATGATGTGGGAAGTTAACCTAAGGTGTTTCCATTAGGTTTGCAGTCAGGACTTTTGAGGAGTATTGAAATGTATACTACGTTTATGTCAAAGCATTCTATTCACTGAGAAAACAACTTTTTTGTCTTTATGTGCACAGGTATGAAACAACTTTCAGACATCTCAGAATCATGTGGGAATTTACCCTAAGGAGTTTCCAGTAGGTTTGCAGTAAATGCTTTGGTGTAAAATTGAAATGTACAGTATTTGTATTGTCTAAGCATTGCATGCACTGAGATAACAACTTTTCTGTGTTGATGTGTACAGCCATGAAACAACTTTCAAACTACTCATAATCATGTGGGAAGTTAAGCTAAAGTGTTTCCATTAGGTTTGCAGCATGTACTTTGTTGGAAAATTGAAATGTATACCATCTTAATGTCAGAACTTAATATGCACTGAGAAAGTAACTTTTTTGTCTTGATGAACAGAGGCATGAAACAACTTTCAGACATCTCAGAATCATGTGGGAAGTAAACCTAAGGTGTTTTCATTAGGTTTGCAGTAAGTGCTTTGGTGTAAATTTGAAATGTACAGTATTTGTATTATCAAAGCATTGTATGCTCTGAGAAAACAACTTTTTTGTCTTGATGTTCAGCGCCATAATACAACTTACAAACAACTCAGAAACATGTGGGAACTTACCCTAAGGTGTTTCCATTAGGTTTGCAGTAAGTACTTTGGTGTCAAATTGAAATGTATACTATTTGTATTATCTAAGCATTGTATGCACTGAGATAACAACTTTTTTGTGTTGATGTGTATAGCCATGAAACAACTTTCAAACTACACATAATCATGTGGGAAGTTAACCTAAGGTGTTTCCATTAGTTTTCCAGCATGTACTTTGGTGCAAAATTGAAATGTATGCTATTTGTATTGCAGTTTGCAGTCAGGACTTTTGAGTACAATTGAAATGTATACTATTTGAATTGTAAAAGCATTGCATGCACTGAGATAACAACTTTTCTGTGTTGATGTGTACAGCCATGAAACAACTTTCAAACTACTCATAATCATGTGGGAAATAACCTAAGGTGTTTCCATTAGGTTTGCAGTCAGGACTTTTGAGTACAATTGAAATGTATACTATTTGAATTGTAAAAGCATTGTATGCACTGAGAAAACAACTTATTTGTCTTGATGTTCAGAGCCATAATACAAATTTCAAACAACTCAGAAACATGTGGGAAATTAACCTAAGGTGTTTCCATTAGGTTTGCAGTCAGGACTTTTGAGTAGAATTGAAATGTATACTACGTTTATGTCAAAGCATTCTATTCACTGAGAAATCAACTTTTTTGTCTTTATGTGCACAGGTATGAAACAAGTTTCAGACATCTCAGAATCACGTGGGAAGTTACCCTAAGGTGTTTCCATTAGGTTTGCAGTAAGTGCTTTGGTATAAAATTGAAATTTACAGTATTTGTATTTTCAAAGCATTGTATGCACTGAGATAACAACTTTTCTGTGTTGATGTGTACAGCCATGAAACAACTTTCAAACTACTCATAATCATGTGGGAAGTTAACCTAAGGTGTTTCCATTAGTTTTCCAGCATGTACTTTGGTGCAAAATTGAAATGTACGCTATTTGTATTATCTATCCATTCTATGCCCTGAGTTAACAACTTTTTTGTGTTGATTTGTACATCCTGAGACAACTTTCAAACAGTTCAGAAACATGTGGCAAGTTAACTTAATATGTATCCATCTGGTTTGCATTGTGCACTTTGTTGGAAAATTGAAATGTATACCACCTTAATGTCAGAACGTTGTATGCACTGAGAAAGTAATCTTTTTGTCTTGATGAACAGAGGCATGAAACAACTTTCAACCTACTCATACTCATGAGTGAAGTTAACCAAAGGTGTTTCCATTTGGTTTGCAGTAAGTGCTTTGGTGTAAAATTGAAATGTATACTATTTCTATTATCTAAGCATTGTATGCACTGAGATAACAACTTTTTTGTGTTGATGTGTACAGCCATGAAACAACTTTCAAACTACTCATAATGATATGGGAAGTTAACCTAAGGTGTTTCCATTAGGTTTGCAGTCAGGACTTTTGAGGAGTATTGAAATGTATACTACGTTTATGTCAAAGCATTCTATTCACTGAGAAAAGAACTTTTTTGTCTTTATGTGCACAGGTATGAAACAACTTTCAGACATCTCAGAATCATGTGGGAATTTACCCTAAGGAATTTCCAGTAGGTTTGCAGTAAGTACTTTGGTGTCAAATTGAAATGTATACTATTTGTATTATCTAAGCATTGTATGCACTGAGATAACAACTTTTTTGTGTTGATGTGTATAGCCATGAAACAACTTTCAAACTACACATAATCATGTGGGAAGTTAACCTAAGGTGTTTCCATTAGTTTTCCAGCATGTACTTTGGTGCAAAATTGAAATGTATGCTATTTGTATTATCTATCCATTGTATGCCCTGAGTTAACAACTGTTTTGTGCTGATTTGTAGATCCATGAGACAACTTTCAAACAGTTCAGAAACATGTGGCAAGTTAACTTAATATGTATCCATCTGGTTTGCATTCTGCACTTTGTTGGAAAATTGAAATGTATACCACTTTAATGTCAGAACATAGTATGCACTGAGAAAGTAATCTTTTTGTCTTGATGAACAGAGGCATGAAACAACTTTCAACCTACTCATACTCATGTGTGAAGTTAACCAAAGGTGTTTCCATTTGGTTTGCAGTAAGTGCTTTGGTGTAAAATTGAAATGTATACTATTTGTATTATCTAAGCATTGTATGCACTGAGATAACAACTTTTTTGTGTTGATGTGTACAGCCATGAAACAACTTTCAAACTACTCATAATGATGTGGGAAGTTAACCTAAGGTGTTTCCATTAGGTTTGCAGTCAGGACTTTTGAGGAGAATTGAAATGTATACTACGTTTATGTCAAAGCATTGTATTCACTGAGAAAAGAACTTTTTTGTCATTATGTGCACAGGTATGAAACAACTATCAGACATCTCAGAATCATATCGGAATTTACCCTAAGGAGTTTCCAGTAGGTTTGCAGTAAATGCTTTGGTGTAAAATTGAAATGTACAGTATTTGTATTGTCTAAGCATTGCATGCACTGAGATAACAACTTTTCTGTGTTGATGTGTACAGCCATGAAACAACTTTCAAACTACTCATAATCATGTGGGAAATTAACCTAAGGTGTTTCCATTAGGTTTGCAGTCAGGACTTTTGAGTGCAATTGAAATGTATACTATTTGAATTGTAAAAGCATTGCATGCACTGAGATAACAACTTTTCTGTGTTGATGTGTACAGCCATGAAACAACTTTCAAACTACTCATAATCATGTGGGAAATAACCTAAGGTGTTTCCATTAGGTTTGCAGTCAGGACTTTTGAGTACAATTGAAATGTATACTATTTGAATTGTAAAAGCATTGTATGCACTGAGAAAACAACTTTTTTGTCTTGATGTTCAGAGCCATAATACAAATTTCAAAGAACTCAGAAACATGTGGGAAATTAACCTAAGGTGTTTCCATTAGGTTTGCAGTCAGGACTTTTGAGTAGAATTGAAATGTATACTACGTTTATGTCAAAGCATTCTATTCACTGAGAAATCAACTTTTTTGTCTTTATGTGCACAGGTATGAAACAAGTTTCAGACATCTCAGAATCACGTGGGAAGTTACCCTAAGGTGTTTCCATTAGGTTTGCAGTAAGTGCTTTGGTATAAAATTGAAATTTACGGTATTTGTATTTTCAAAGCATTGTATGCTCTGAGAAAACAACTTTTTTGTCTTGATGTTCAGCGCCATAATACAACTTTCAAACAACTCAGAAACATGTGGGAACTTAACCTAAGGTGTTTCCATTAGGTTTGCAGTAAGTACTATGGTGTAAAATTGAAATGTATTCTACATTTATGTCAAACCATTCTATTCACTGATAAAACAACTGTTTTGTCTTTATGTGCTCAGGTATGAAACAACTTTCAGACATCTCAGAATCATGTGGGAAGTTACCCTAATGTGTTTCCATTAGGTTTGCAGTAAGTGCTTTTGAGTACAATTGAAATGTATACTATTTGAATTGTAAAAGCATTGTATGCACTGTGAAAACAACTTTTTTGTCTTGATGTTCAGAGCCATAATAGAAATTTCAAACAACTCAGAAACATGTGGGAAATTAACCTAAGGTGTTTCCATTATGTTTGCAGTAAGTGCTTTGGTGTAAAATTGAAATGTATACTATTTGTATTATCTAAGCATTGTATGCACTGAGATAACAACTTTTTTGTGTTGATGTGTACAGCCATGAACCAACTTTCAAATGACTCATAATGATGTGGGAAGTTAACCTAAGATGTTTCCATTAGGTTTGCAGTCAGGACTTTTGAGGAGAATTGAAATGTATACTACGTTTATGTCAAAGCATTCTATTCACTGAGAAAAGAACTTTTTTGTCATTATGTGCACAGGTATGAAACAACTTTCAGACATCTCAGAATCATGTGGGAACTTACCCTAAGGAGTTTCCAGTAGGTTTGCAGTAAATGCTTTGGTGTAAAATTGAAATGTACAGTATTTGTATTGTCTAAGCATTGTATGCACTGAGATAACAACATTTTCTGTGTTGATATGTACAGCCATGAAACAACTTTCAAACTACTCATAATCATGTGGGAAGTTAACCTAAAGTGTTTCCATTAGGTTTGCAGCATGTACTTTGTTGGAAAATTGAAATGTATACCATCTTAATGTCAGAACTTAATATGCACTGAGAAAGTAACTTTTTTTGTCTGGATGAACAGAGGCATGAAACAACTTTCAGACATCTCAGAATCATGTGGGAAGTAAACCTAAGGTGTTTTTATTAGGTTTGCAGTAAGTGCTTTGGTGTAAATTTGAAATGTACAGTATTTGTATTATCAAAGCATTGTATGCTCTGAGAAAACAACTTTTTTGTCTTGATGTTCAGCGCCATAATACAACTTACAAACAACTCAGAAACATGTGGGAACTTACCCTAAGGTGTTTCCATTAGGTTTGCAGTAAGTACTTTGGTGTCAAATTGAAATGTATACTATTTGTATTATCTAAGCATTGTATGCACTGAGATAACAACTTTTGTGTGTTGATGTGTATAGCCATGAAACAACTTTCAAACTACACATGATCATGTGGGAAGTTAACCTAAGGTGTTTCCATTAGTTTTTCCAGCATGTACTTTGGTGCAAAATTGAAATGTATGCTATTTGTATTATCTATCCATTGTATTGCCCTGAGTTAACAACTTTTTTGTGCTGATTTGTAGATCCATGAGACATCTTTCAAACAGTTCAGAAACATGTGGCAAGTTAACTTAATATGCATCCATCTGGTTTGCATTCTGCACTTTGTTGGAAAATTGAAATGTATACCACTTTAATGTCAGAACATTGTATGCACTGAGAAAGTAATCTTTTTGTCTTGATGAACAGAGGCATGAAACAACTTTCAACCTACTCATACTCATGTGTGAAGTTAACCAAAGGTGTTTCCATTTGGTTTGCAGTAAGTGCTTTGGTGTAAAATTGAAATGTATACTATTTGTATTATCTAAGCATTGTATGCACTGAGATAACAACTTTTTTGTGTTGATGTGTGGAGCCATGAAACAACTTTCAAACTACTCATAATGATGTGGGAAGTTAACCTAGAGGTGTTTCCATTAGGTTTGCAGTCAGGACTTTTGAGGAGAATTGAAATGTATACTACGTTTATGTCAAAGCATTCTATTCACTGAGAAAACAACTTTTTTGTCTTTATGTGCACAGGTATGAAACAACTCTATCAGACATCTCAGAATCATGTGGGAATTTACCCTAAGGAGTTTCCAGTAGGTTTGCAGTAAATGCTTTGGTGTAAAATTGAAATGTAC
>NW_027275549.1:0-56240 GCF_030028105.1 Mobula birostris | reverse complement strand
AATGGAAACTTCTAAAGTTAACTTTCCACATGATTCTGAGTTGTTTAAAAGTTGTTTCATAGCTCTGCTCAGCAAGACAAAAAAGTGGTTGTCTCATTGCAGACAATGCTTTGTCAATAGCAATAGTATACATTTCAGTTTTCCAGCAAAGTACTGAGTGCAAACCTAATGGAAACATTTTAAATTAACTTTCTCCATGATTCTGAGTTGTCTAAAACTTGTTTCATGCCTCTGCTCAGCAAGACAACAAAGTGGTTTTCTCAGTGCATACAATGCTTTAACATTCCCAACAGTATACCTTTCAGTTTTCCATCAAAGTACTGATTGCAAACCTAATGCAAACATCTAAAGTTAACTTTCCACATGATTCTGAGTTGTATAAAACTAGTTTCATGCATCTGTTCAGCAAGACAAAAAAGTGGTTTTCTCAGTGTCTACAATGCTTTGACAAAAGCAATCGTATACATTTCAGTTTTACACAAAAGAACTGAGTGCAAACCTGATGGAAACATTTTAAATTAACTTTCCACATGATTCTGAGTTGTTTAAAAGTTGTTTCATGCCTCTGCTCAGCAAGACAAAAAAGTGGTTGTCTCATTGCATACAATGCTTTGTCAATAGCAATAGTATACATTTCAGTTTTCCAGCAAAGTACTGACTGCAAACCCAATGTAAACTTCTAAAGTTAACTTTCCACATGATTCTGAGTTGTATAAAACTAGTTTCATGGCTCTGCTCAGCAAGACAAAAAAGTGGTTTTCTCAGTGCATACAATGCTTTGACATTACCAACCGTATACATTTAGGTTTTCCATCAAAGTACTGAGTGCAAACCTAATGGAAACATCTAAATTTAACTTTACACATGATTCTGAGTTGTTTAAAACTTGTTTCATGCTTCTGCTCAGCAAGACAAAAAAGTGGTTGTCTCATTGCATACAATGCTTTGTCAATAGCAATAGTATACATTTCAGTTTTCCAGCAAAGTACTGAGTGCAAACCTAATGGAAACTTCTAAAGTTAACTTTCCACATGATTCTGAGTTGTATAAAACTAGTTTCATGCCTGTGCTCAGCAAGAAACAAAGTTGTTTTCTCACTGCATACACTGCTTTGACATTACCAATACTATACATTTCAGTTTTCCATCAAAGTACTGATTGCAAACCTAATGGAAACATTTTAAGTTAACTTTCCACATGATTCTGAGTGGTTTAAAACTGGTTTCATGCCTCTTTTCAGCAAGACAAAAAAGAGGTTTTCTCAGTGCATAAAAAGCTTTCACAGTAGCAATACTATAAATTTGTGTTTTCCACCAAAGTACTGATTGCAAACCTAATGGAAACATCTCAACTTAACTTTCCACATGATTCTGAGTTGTATAAAACTTGTTTCATGCCTCTGATCATCAAGTCAAAAAAGTGGTTTTCTCAGTGCATAAAATGCTTTGACATTACCAACAGTATACATTTCAGGTTTCCATCAAAGTACTGAGTGCAAACCTAATGGAAACGTGTTAACGTAACTTTCCAATGATTCTGAGTTGTATAAAAGTTGTTAAATGACTCTGCTCAGCAAGACAACAAAGTGGTTTTCTCAGTGCTTACAATGCTTTGACATTACCAATAGTATACATTTCAGTTTTCCACCAAAGTACTGAGTGCAAACCTAATGGAAACATTTTAAGTTAACTTTCCACATGATTCTGAGTGGTTTGAAACTGGTTTCATGCCTCTTTTCAGCAAGACAAAAAAGTGGTTTTCTCAGTGCTTACAATGCTTTGACATTACCACTAGTATACATTTCAGTTTTCCACCAAAGTACTGAGTGCAAACCTAATGGAAACATTTTAAGTTAACTTTCCACATGATTCTGAGTTGTATAAAACTTGTTTCATGCCTCTGTTCAGCAAGACAAAAAAGTGGTTTTCTCAGTGCAGAAAAAGCTTTGACAGTAGCAATACTATACATTTGAGTTTTCCACCAAAGTACTGAGTGCAAACCTGATAGAAACATCTAAAGTTAACTTTCCACATGATTCTGAGCTGTATAATACTAGTTTCATGCCTCTGCTCAGCAAGACAAAAAAGTGGTTGTCTCATTGCATAGAATGCTTTGTCAATAGCAATAGTATACATTTCAGTTTTCCAGCAAAGTACTGAGTGCAAACCTAATGGAAACTTCTAAAGTTAACTTTCCACATGATTCTGAGTTGTATAAAACTAGTTTCATGCCTGTGCTCAGCAAGAAACAAAGTTGTTTTCTCACTGCATACACTGCTTTGACATTACCAATACTACACATTTCAGTTTTCCATCAAAGTACTGATTGCAAACCTAATGGAAACATTTTAAGTTAACTTTCCACATGATTCTGAGTGGTTTAAAACTGGTTTCATGCCTCTTTTCAGCAAGACAAAAAAGAGGTTTTCTCAGTGCATAAAAAGCTTTGACAGTAGCAATACTATAAATTTGTGTTTTCCACCAAAGTACTGATTGCAAACCTAATGGAAAATATCTCAACTTAACTTTCCACATGATTCTGAGTTGTATAAAACTTGTTTCATGCCTCTGATCAGCAAGTCAAAAAAGTGGTTTTCTCAGTGCATAAAATGCTTTGACATTACCAACAGTATACATTTCAGGTTTCCATCAAAGTACTGAGTGCAAACCTAATGGAAACGTCTTAACGTAACTTTCCAATGATTCTGAGTTGTATAAAAGTTGTTAAATGACTCTGCTCAGCAAGACAACAAAGTGGTTTTCTCAGTGCATACAATGCTTCGACAATAGCCATAGTATACATTTCAGTTTTCCACCAAAGTACTGAGTGCAAACCTAACGGAAACATTTTAAATTAACTTTCTCCATGATTCTGAGTTGTCTAAAACTTGTTTCATGCCTCTGCTCAGCAAGACAGCAAAGTGGTTTTCTCAGTGCATAGAATGCTTTGACATTCTCAGCAGTATACATTTCAGTTTTCCATCAAAGTACTGATTGCAAACCTAATGCAAACATCTAAAGTTAACTTTCCACATGATTCTGAGTTGTATAAAACTAGTTTCATGCATCTGTTCAGCAAGACAAAAAAGTGGTTTTCTCAGTATCTACAATGCTTTGACAAAAGCAATCGTATACATTTCAGTTTTACACAAAAGAACTGAGTGCAAACCTGATGGAAACATTTTAAATTAACTTTCCACATGATTCTGAGTTGTTTCAAACTTGTTTCATGCCTCTGCTCAGCAAGACAAAAAAGTGGTTGTCTCATTGCATAAAATGCTTTGACTTTACCAACAGTATACATTTCAGTTTTCCATCAAAGTACTGATTGCAAACTAATGGAAACATCTCAACTTAACTTTCCACATGATTCTGAGTTGTATAAAACTAGTTTCATGCATCTGTTCAGCAAGACAAAAAAGTGGTTTTCTCAGTGTCTACAATGCTTTGACAAAAGCAATCGTATACATTTCAGTTTTCCACAAAAGAACTGAGTGCAAACCTGATGGAAACATTTTAAGTTAACTTTCCACATGATTCTGAGTTGTTTCAAACTTGTTTCATGCCTCTGCTCAGCAAGACAAAAAAGTGGTTGTCTCATTGCATACAAAGCTTTGTCAATAGCAATAGTATATATTTCAGTTTTCCAGCAAAGTACTGAGTGCAAACCTAATGGAAACTTCTAAAGCTAACTTTCCACATGATTCTGAGTTGTTTAAAAGTTGTTTCATGGCTCTGCTCAGCAAGACAAAAAAGTGGTTTTCTCAGTGCATAAAATGCTTTGACAATAGCAATAGTATACATTTCAGTTTTCCAGCAAAGTACTGAGTGCAAACCTAATGGAAACATTTTAAATCAACTTTCTCCATGATTCTGAGTTGTCTAAAACTTGTTTCATGCCTCTGCTCAGCAAGACAGCAAATTGGTTTTCTCAGTGCATACAATGCTTTGACATTCCCAACAGTATACATTTCAGTTTTCCATCAAAGTACTGATTGCAAACCTAATGGAAACATCTAAAGTTAACTTTCCACATGATTCTGAGCTGTATAAAACTAGTTTCATGGCTCTGCTCAGCAAGACAAAAAAGTGGTTTTCTCAGTGCCTACAATGCTTTGACAATAGCCATAGTATACATTTCAGTTTTCCACCAAAGTACTGAGTGCAAACCTAATGGAAACATTTTAAATTAACTTTCTCCATGATTCTGAGTTGTCTAAAACTTGTTTCATGCCTCTGCTCAGCAAGACAGCAAAGTGGTTTTCTCAGTGCATACAATGCTTTGACATTCCCAACAGTATACATTTCAGTTTTCATCAAAGTACTGAGTGCAAACCTAATGGAAACATCTAAATTTAACATTACACATGATTCTGAGTTGTATAAAACTTTTTTCATGGCTCTGCTCAGCAAGACAAGAAAGTGTTTTTCTCAGTGCATACAATGCTTTGACAATAGCAATAGTATACATTTCAGTTTTCCACCAAAGTACTCAGTGCAAACCTAACGGAAACATCTTAACGTAACTTTCCAATGATTCTGAGTTGTATAAAAGTAGTTTAATTGCTCTGCTCAGCAAGACAAAAAAGTGGTTGTCTCATTGCATACAATGCTTTGCAAATAGCAATAGTATATATTTCAGTTTTCCAGCAAAGTACTGAGTGCAAACCTAATGGAAACTTCTAAAGTTAACTTTCCACATGATTCTGAGTTGTTTAAAAGTTGTTTCATAGCTCTGCTCAGCAAGACAAAAAAGTGGTTGTCTCATTGCAGACAATGCTTTGTCAATAGCAATAGTATACATTTCAGTTTTCCAGCAAAGTACTGAGTGCAAACCTAATGGAAACATTTTAAATTAACTTTCCACATGATTCTGAGTTGTTTAAAAGTTGTTTCATGGCTCTGCTCAGCAAGACAAAAAAGTGGTTTTCTCAGTGCATACAATGCTTTGACATTACCAACCGTATACATTTAGGTTTTCCATCAAAGTACTGAGTGCAAACCTAATGGAAACATCTAAATTTAACTTTCCACATGATTCTGAGTTGTATAAAACTTGTTTCATGGCTCTGCTCAGCAAGACAAAAAAGTGTTTTTCTCAGTGCATACAATGCTTTGACAAAAGCAATCGTATACATTTCAGTTTTCCACAAAAGAAATGAGTGCAAACCTGATGGAAACATTTTAAGTTAACTTTCCACATGATTCTGAGTTGTATAAAACTTGTTTCATGCCTCTGCTCAGCAAGACAAAAAAGTGGTTGTCTCATTGCATACAATGCTTTGTCAATAGCAATAGTATACATTTCAGTTTTCCATCAAAGTACTGAGTGCAAACCTAATGGAAACCTCTTAACGTAACTTTCCAATGATTCTGAGTTGTATAAAAGTTGTTAAATGACTCTGCTCAGCAAGACAACAAAGTGGTTTTCTCAGTGCTTACAATGCTTTGACATTACCAATAGTATACATTTCAGTTTTCCACCAAAGTACTGAGTGCAAACCTAATGGAAACATTTTAAGTTAACTTTCCACATGATTCTGAGTTGTATAAAACTTGTTTCATGCCTCTGTTCAGCAAGACAAAAAAGTGGTTTTCTCAGTGCAGAAAAAGCTTTGACAGTAGCAATACTATACATTTGAGTTTTCCACCAAAGTACTGAGTGCAAACCTGATAGAAACATCTAAAGTTAACTTTCCACATGATTCTGAGCTGTATAAAACTAGTTTCATGGCTCTGCTCAGCAGGACAAAAAAGTCATTTTCTCAGTGCCTACAATGCTTTGACAAAAGCAATCGTATACATTTCAGTTTTCCAGCAAAGTACTGAGTGCAAACCTAGTGGAAACATCTAAAGTTAACTTTCCACATGATTCTGAGTTGTATGAAACTAGTTTCATGCCTCTGCTCAGCAAGAAACAAAGTGGTTTTCTCACTGCATACACTGCTTTGACATTACCAACAGTATACATTTCAGTTTTCCATCAAAGTACTGATTGCAAACTAATGGAAACATCTCAACTTAACTTTCCACATGATTCTGAGTTGTATAAAACTAGTTTCATGCATCTGTTCAGCAAGACAAAAAAGTGGTTTTCTCAGTGTCTACAATGCTTTGACAAAAGCAATCGTATACATTTCAGTTTTCCACAAAAGAACTGAGTGCAAACCTGATGGAAACATTTTAAGTTAACTTTCCACATGATTTTGAGTTGTTTAAAACTTGTTTCATGCCTCTGCTCAGCAAGACAAAAAAGTGGTTGTCTCATTGCATACAATGCTTTGCAAATAGCAATAGTATATATTTCAGTTTTCCAGCAAAGTACTGAGTGCAAACCTAATGGAAACTTCTAAAGTTAACTTTCCACATGATTCTGAGTTGTTTAAAAGTTGTTTCATAGCTCTGCTCAGCAAGACAAAAAAGTGGTTGTCTCATTGCAGACAATGCTTTGTCAATAGCAATAGTATACATTTCAGTTTTCCAGCAAAGTACTGAGTGCAAACCTAATGGAAACATTTTAAATTAACTTTCTCCATGATTCTGAGTTGTCTAAAACTTGTTTCATGCCTCTGCTCAGCAAGACAGCAAAGTGGTTTTCTCAGTGCATACAATGCTTTAACATTCCCAACAGTATACCTTTCAGTTTTCCATCAAAGTACTGATTGCAAACCTAATGCAAACATCTAAAGTTAACTTTCCACATGATTCTGAGTTGTGTAAAACTAGTTTCATGCATCTGTTCAGCAAGACAAAAAAGTGGTTTTCTCAGTGTCTACAATGCTTTGACAAAAGCAATCGTATACATTTCAGTTTTACACAAAAGAACTGAGTGCAAACCTGATGGAAACATTTTAAATTAACTTTCCACATGATTCTGAGTTGTTTCAAACTTGTTTCATGCCTCTGCTCAGCAAGACAAAAAAGTGGTTGTCTCATTGCATACAATGCTTTGTCAATAGCAATAGTATACATTTCAGTTTTCCAGCAAAGTACTGAGTGCAAACCCAATGGAAACTTCTAAAGTTAACTTTCCACATGATTCTGAGTTGTATAAAACTAGTTTCATGCCTGTGCTCAGCAAGAAACAAAGTGGTTTTCTCACTGCATACACTGCTTTGACATTACCAATACTATACATTTCAGTTTTCCATCAAAGTACTGATTGCAAACCTAATGGAAACATTTTAAGTTAACTTTCCACATGATTCTGAGTGGTTTAAAACTGGTTTCATGCCTCTTTTCAGCAAGACAAAAAAGAGGTTTTCTCAGTGCATAAAAAGCTTTGACAGTAGCAATACTATAAATTTGTGTTTTCCACCAAAGTACTGATTGCAAACCTAATGGAAACATCTCAACTTAACTTTCCACATGATTCTGAGTTGTATAAAACTTGTTTCATGCCTCTGATCAGCAAGTCAAAAAAGTGGTTTTCTCAGTGCATAAAATGCTTTGACATTACCAACAGTATACATTTCAGGTTTCCATCAAAGTACTGATTGCAAACTAATGGAAACATCTCAACTTAACTTTCCACATGATTCTGAGTTGTATAAAACTAGTTTCATGCATCTGTTCAGCAAGACAAAAAAGTGGTTTTCTCAGTGTCTACAATGCTCTTACAAAAGTAATCGTATACATTTCAGTTTTCCACAAAAGAAATGAGTGCAAACCTGATGGAAACATTTTAAGTTAACTTTCCACATGATTCTGAGCTGTATAAAACTTGTTTCATGCCTCTGCTCAGCAAGACAAAAACGTGGTTTTCTCATTGCATAAAATGCTTTGACTTTACCAACAGTATACATTTCAGTTTTCCATCAAAGTACTGATTGCAAACCTAATGGAAACATCTAAAGTTAACTTTCCACATGATTCTGAGCTGTATAAAACTAGTTTCATGGCTCTGCTCAGCAAGACAAAAAAGTGGTTTTCTCAGTGCCTACAATGCTTTGACAATAGCCATAGTATACATTTCAGTTTTCCACCAAAGTACTGAGTGCAAACCTAACGGAAACATTTTAAATTAACTTTCTCCATGATTCTGAGTTGTCTAAAACTTGTTTCATGCCTCTGCTCAGCAAGACAGCAAAGTGGTTTTCTCAGTGCATAGAATGCTTTGACATTCTCAGCAGTATACATTTCAGTTTTCCATCAAAGTACTGATTGCAAACCTAATGCAAACATCTAAAGTTAACTTTCCACATGATTCTGAGTTGTATAAAACTAGTTTCATGCATCTGTTCAGCAAGACAAAAAAGTGGTTTTCTCAGTATCTACAATGCTTTGACAAAAGCAATCGTATACATGTCAGTTTTACACAAAAGAACTGAGTGCAAACCTGATGGAAACATTTTAAATTAACTTTCCACATGATTCTGAGTTGTTTCAAACTTGTTTCATGCCTCTGCTCAGCAAGACAAAAAAGTGGTTGTCTCATTGCATACAATGCTTTGTCAATAGCAATAGTATACATTTCAGTTTTCCAGCAAAGTACTGAGTGCAAACCTAATGGAAACTTCTAAAGTTAACTTTCCACATGATTCTGAGTTGTTTAAAAGTTGTTTCATGGCTCTGCTCAGCAAGACAAAAAAGTGGTTTTCTCAGTGCATACAATGCTTTGACATTACCAACCGTATACATTTAGGTTTTCCATCAAAGTACTGAGTGCAAACCTAATGGAAACATCTAAATTTAACTTTACACATGATTCTGAGTTGTATAAAACTTGTTTCATGGCTCTGCTCAGCAAGACAAAAAAGTGTTTTTCTCAGTGCATACAATGCTTTGACAAAAGCAATCGTATACATTTCAGTTTTCCACAAAAGAAATGAGTGCAAACCTGATGGAAACATTTTAAGTTAACTTTCCACATGATTCTGAGCTGTATAAAACTTGTTTCATGCCTCTGCTCAGCAAGACTAAAAAGTGGTTGTCTCATTGCAGACAATGCTTTGTCAATAGCAGTAGTATACATTTCAGTTTTCCAGCAAAGTACTGAGTGCAAACCTAATGGAAACATTTTAAATTAACTTTCTCCATGATTCTGAGTTGTCTAAAACTTGTTTCATGCCTCTGCTCAGCAAGACAGCAAAGTGGTTTTCTCAGTGCATACAATGCTTTAACATTCCCAACTGTATACCTTTCAGTTTTCCAGCAAAGTACTGATTGCAAACCTAATGCAAACATCTAAAGTTAACTTTCCACATGATTCTGAGTTGTATAAAACTAGTTTCATGCATCTGTTCAGCAAGACAAAAAAGTGGTTTTCTCAGTGTCTACAATGCTTTGACAAAAGCAATCGTATACATTTCAGTTTTACACAAAAGAACTGAGTGCAAACCTGATGGAAACATTTTAAATTAACTTTCCACATGATTCTGAGTTGTTTAAAACTTGTTTCATGCCTCTGCTCAGCAAGACAAAAAAGTGGTTGTCTCATTGCATACAATGCTTTGTCAATAGCAATAGTATACATTTCAGTTTTCCAGCAAAGTACTGAGTGCAAACCTAATGGAAACTTCTAAAGTTAACTTTCCACATGATTCTGAGTTGTATAAAACTAGTTTCATGCCTGTGCTCAGCAAGAAACAAAGTTGTTTTCTCACTGCATACACTGCTTTGACATTACCAATACTATACATTTCAGTTTTCCATCAAAGTACTGATTGCAAACCTAATGGAAACATCTCAACTTAACTTTCCACATGATTCTGAGTTGTATAAAACTTTTTTCATGCCTCTGATCAGCAAGTCAAAAAAGTGGTTTCTCAGTGCATAAAATGCTTTGACATTACCAACAGTATACATTTCAGGTTTCCATCAAAGTACTGAGTGCAAACCTAATGGAAACGTCTTAACGTAACTTTCCAATGATTCTGAGTTGTATAAAAGTTGTTAAATGACTCTGCTCAGCAAGACAACAAAGTGGTTTTCTCAGTGCTTACAATGCTTTGACATTACCAATAGTATACATTTCAGTTTTCCACCAAAGTACTGAGTGCAAACCTAATGGAAACATTTTAAGTTAACTTTCCACATGATTCTGAGTTGTATAAAACTTGTTTCATGCCTCTGTTCAGCAAGACAAAAAAGTGGTTTTCTCAGTGCAGAAAAAGCTTTGACAGTAGCAATACTATACATTTGAGTTTTCCACCAAAGTACTGAGTGCAAACCTGATAGAAACATCTAAAGTTAACTTTCCACATGATTCTGAGCTGTATAAAACTAGTTTCATGGCTCTGCTCAGCAGGACAAAAAAGTCATTTTCTCAGTGCCTACAATGCTTTGACAAAAGTAATCGTATACATTTCAGTTTTCCAGCAAAGTACTGAGTGCAAACCTAGTGGAAACATCTAAAGTTAACTTTCCACATGATTCTGAGTTGTATGAAACTAGTTTCATGCCTCTGCTCAGCAAGAAACAAAGTGGTTTTCTCACTGCATACACTGCTTTGACATTACCAACAGTATACATTTCAGTTTTCCATCAAAGTACTGATTGCAAACTAATGGAAACATCTCAATTTAACTTTCCACATGATTCTGAGTTGTATAAAACTAGTTTCATGCATCTGTTCAGCAAGACAAAAAAGTGGTTTTCTCAGTGTCTACAATGCTTTGACAAAAGCAATCGTATACATTTCAGTTTTCCACAAAAGAACTGAGTGCAAACCTGATGGAAACATTTTAAGTTAACTTTCCACATGATTTTGAGTTGTTTAAAACTTGTTTCATGCCTCTGCTCAGCAAGACAAAAAAGTGGTTGTCTCATTGCATACAATGCTTTGCAAATAGCAATAGTATATATTTCAGTTTTCCAGCAAAGTACTGAGTGCAAACCTAATGGAAACTTCTAAAGTTAACTTTCCACATGATTCTGAGTTGTTTAAAAGTTGTTTCATAGCTCTGCTCAGCAAGACAAAAAAGTGGTTGTCTCATTGCAGACAATGCTTTGTCAATAGCAATAGTATACATTTCAGTTTTCCAGCAAAGTACTGAGTGCAAACCTAATGGAAACATTTTAAATTAACTTTCTCCATGATTCTGAGTTGTCTAAAACTTGTTTCATGCCTCTGCTCAGCAAGACAGCAAAGTGGTTTTCTCAGTGCATACAATGCTTTAACATTCCCAACAGTATACCTTTCAGTTTTCCATCAAAGTACTGATTGCAAACCTAATGCAAACATCTAAAGTTAACTTTCCACATGATTCTGAGTTGTATAAAACTAGTTTCATGCATCTGTTCAGCAAGACAAAAAAGTGGTTTTCTCAGTGTCTACAATGCTTTGACCAAAGCAATCGTATACATTTCAGTTTTACACAAAAGAACTGAGTGCAAACCTGATGGAAACATTTTAAATTAACTTTCCACATGATTCTGAGTTGTTTAAAAGTTGTTTCATGCCTCTGCTCAGCAAGACAAAAAAGTGGTTGTCTCATTGCATACAATGCTTTGCCAATAGCAATAGTATACATTTCAGTTTTCCAGCAAAGTACTGAGTGCAAACCTAATGGAAACTTCTAAAGTTAACTTTCCACATGATTCTGAGTTGTATAAAACTAGTTTCATGCCTGTGCTCAGCAAGAAACAAAGTTGTTTTCTCACTGCATACACTGCTTTGACATTACCAATACTATACATTTCAGTTTTCCATCAAAGTACTGATTGCAAACCTAATGGAAACATTTTAAGTTAACTTTCCACATGATTCTGAGTGGTTTAAAACTGGTTTCATGCCTCTTTTCAGCAAGACAAAAAAGAGGTTTTCTCAGTGCATAAAAAGCTTTGACAGTAGCAATACTATAAATTTGTGTTTTCCACCAAAGTACTGATTGCAAACCTAATGGAAACATCTCAACTTAACTTTCCACATGATTCTGAGTTGTATAAAACTTGTTTCATGCCTCTGATCAGCAAGACAAAAAAGTGGTTTTCTCAGTGCATAAAATGCTTTGACATTACCAACAGTATACATTTCAGGTTTCCATCAAAGTACTGAGTGCAAACCTAATGGAAACGTCTTAACGTAACTTTCCAATGATTCTGAGTTGTATAAAAGTTGTTAAATGACTCTGCTCAGCAAGACAACAAAGTGGTTTTCTCAGTGCTTACAATGCTTTGACATTACCAATAGTATACATTTCAGTTTTCCACCAAAGTACTGAGTGCAAACCTAATGGAAACATTTTAAGTTAACTTTCCACATGATTCTGAGTTGTATAAAACTTGTTTCATGCCTCTGTTCAGCAAGACAAAAAAGTGGTTTTCTCAGTGCAGAAAAAGCTTTGACAGTAGCAATACTATACATTTGAGATTTCCACCAAAGTACTGAGTGGAAACCTGATAGAAACATCTAAAGTTAACTTTCCACATGATTCTGAGCTGTATAAAACTAGTTTCATGGCTCTGCTCAGCAGGACAAAAAAGTCATTTTCTCAGTGCCTACAATGCTTTGACAAAAGCAATCGTATACATTTCAGTTTTCCAGCAAAGTACTGAGTGCAAACCTAGTGGAAACATCTAAAGTTAACTTTCCACATGATTCTGAGTTGTATGAAACTAGTTTCATGCCTCTGCTCAGCAAGAAACAAAGTGGTTTTCTCACTGCATACACTGCTTTGACATTACCAACAGTATACATTTCAGTTTTCCAACAAAGTACTGATTGCAAACTAATGGAAACATCTCAACTTAACTTTCCACATGATTCTGAGTTGTATAAAACTAGTTTCATGCATCTGTTCAGCAAGACAAAAAAGTGGTTTTCTCAGTGTCTACAATGCTTTGACAAAAGCAATCGTATACATTTCAGTTTTCCACAAAAGAACTGAGTGCAAACCTGATGGAAACATTTTAAGTTAACTTTCCACATGATTTTGAGTTGTTTAAAACTTGTTTCATGCCTCTGCTCAGCAAGACAAAAAAGTGGTTGTCTCATTGCATACAATGCTTTGCAAATAGCAATAGTATATATTTCAGTTTTCCAGCAAAGTACTGAGTGCAAACCTAATGGAAACTTCTAAAGTTAACTTTCCACATGATTCTGAGTTGTTTAAAAGTTGTTTCATAGCTCTGCTCAGCAAGACAAAAAAGTGGTTGTCTCATTGCAGACAATGCTTTGTCAATAGCAATAGTATACATTTCAGTTTTCCAGCAAAGTACTGAGTGCAAACCTAATGGAAACATTTTAAATTAACTTTCTCCATGATTCTGAGTTGTCTAAAACTTGTTTCATGCCTCTGCTCAGCAAGACAACAAAGTGGTTTTCTCAGTGCATACAATGCTTTAACATTCCCAACAGTATACCTTTCAGTTTTCCATCAAAGTACTGATTGCAAACCTAATGCAAACATCTAAAGTTAACTTTCCACATGATTCTGAGTTGTATAAAACTAGTTTCATGCATCTGTTCAGCAAGACAAAAAAGTGGTTTTCTCAGTGTCTACAATGCTTTGACAAAAGCAATCGTATACATTTCAGTTTTACACAAAAGAACTGAGTGCAAACCTGATGGAAACATTTTAAATTAACTTTCCACATGATTCTGAGTTGTTTAAAAGTTGTTTCATGCCTCTGCTCAGCAAGACAAAAAAGTGGTTGTCTCATTGCATACAATGCTTTGTCAATAGCAATAGTATACATTTCAGTTTTCCAGCAAAGTACTGACTGCAAACCCAATGTAAACTTCTAAAGTTAACTTTCCACATGATTCTGAGTTGTATAAAACTAGTTTCATGGCTCTGCTCAGCAAGACAAAAAAGTGGTTTTCTCAGTGCATACAATGCTTTGACATTACCAACCGTATACATTTAGGTTTTCCATCAAAGTACTGAGTGCAAACCTAATGGAAACATCTAAATTTAACTTTACACATGATTCTGAGTTGTTTAAAACTTGTTTCATGCTTCTGCTCAGCAAGACAAAAAAGTGGTTGTCTCATTGCATACAATGCTTTGTCAATAGCAATAGTATACATTTCAGTTTTCCAGCAAAGTACTGAGTGCAAACCTAATGGAAACTTCTAAAGTTAACTTTCCACATGATTCTGAGTTGTATAAAACTAGTTTCATGCCTGTGCTCAGCAAGAAACAAAGTTGTTTTCTCACTGCATACACTGCTTTGACATTACCAATACTATACATTTCAGTTTTCCATCAAAGTACTGATTGCAAACCTAATGGAAACATTTTAAGTTAACTTTCCACATGATTCTGAGTGGTTTAAAACTGGTTTCATGCCTCTTTTCAGCAAGACAAAAAAGAGGTTTTCTCAGTGCATAAAAAGCTTTCACAGTAGCAATACTATAAATTTGTGTTTTCCACCAAAGTACTGATTGCAAACCTAATGGAAACATCTCAACTTAACTTTCCACATGATTCTGAGTTGTATAAAACTTGTTTCATGCCTCTGATCATCAAGTCAAAAAAGTGGTTTTCTCAGTGCATAAAATGCTTTGACATTACCAACAGTATACATTTCAGGTTTCCATCAAAGTACTGAGTGCAAACCTAATGGAAACGTGTTAACGTAACTTTCCAATGATTCTGAGTTGTATAAAAGTTGTTAAATGACTCTGCTCAGCAAGACAACAAAGTGGTTTTCTCAGTGCTTACAATGCTTTGACATTACCAATAGTATACATTTCAGTTTTCCACCAAAGTACTGAGTGCAAACCTAATGGAAACATTTTAAGTTAACTTTCCACATGATTCTGAGTGGTTTGAAACTGGTTTCATGCCTCTTTTCAGCAAGACAAAAAAGTGGTTTTCTCAGTGCTTACAATGCTTTGACATTACCACTAGTATACATTTCAGTTTTCCACCAAAGTACTGAGTGCAAACCTAATGGAAACATTTTAAGTTAACTTTCCACATGATTCTGAGTTGTATAAAACTTGTTTCATGCCTCTGTTCAGCAAGACAAAAAAGTGGTTTTCTCAGTGCAGAAAAAGCTTTGACAGTAGCAATACTATACATTTGAGTTTTCCACCAAAGTACTGAGTGCAAACCTGATAGAAACATCTAAAGTTAACTTTCCACATGATTCTGAGCTGTATAATACTAGTTTCATGCCTCTGCTCAGCAAGACAAAAAAGTGGTTGTCTCATTGCATAGAATGCTTTGTCAATAGCAATAGTATACATTTCAGTTTTCCAGCAAAGTACTGAGTGCAAACCTAATGGAAACTTCTAAAGTTAACTTTCCACATGATTCTGAGTTGTATAAAACTAGTTTCATGCCTGTGCTCAGCAAGAAACAAAGTTGTTTTCTCACTGCATACACTGCTTTGACATTACCAATACTACACATTTCAGTTTTCCATCAAAGTACTGATTGCAAACCTAATGGAAACATTTTAAGTTAACTTTCCACATGATTCTGAGTGGTTTAAAACTGGTTTCATGCCTCTTTTCAGCAAGACAAAAAAGAGGTTTTCTCAGTGCATAAAAAGCTTTGACAGTAGCAATACTATAAATTTGTGTTTTCCACCAAAGTACTGATTGCAAACCTAATGGAAAATATCTCAACTTAACTTTCCACATGATTCTGAGTTGTATAAAACTTGTTTCATGCCTCTGATCAGCAAGTCAAAAAAGTGGTTTTCTCAGTGCATAAAATGCTTTGACATTACCAACAGTATACATTTCAGGTTTCCATCAAAGTACTGAGTGCAAACCTAATGGAAACGTCTTAACGTAACTTTCCAATGATTCTGAGTTGTATAAAAGTTGTTAAATGACTCTGCTCAGCAAGACAACAAAGTGGTTTTCTCAGTGCATACAATGCTTCGACAATAGCCATAGTATACATTTCAGTTTTCCACCAAAGTACTGAGTGCAAACCTAACGGAAACATTTTAAATTAACTTTCTCCATGATTCTGAGTTGTCTAAAACTTGTTTCATGCCTCTGCTCAGCAAGACAGCAAAGTGGTTTTCTCAGTGCATAGAATGCTTTGACATTCTCAGCAGTATACATTTCAGTTTTCCATCAAAGTACTGATTGCAAACCTAATGCAAACATCTAAAGTTAACTTTCCACATGATTCTGAGTTGTATAAAACTAGTTTCATGCATCTGTTCAGCAAGACAAAAAAGTGGTTTTCTCAGTATCTACAATGCTTTGACAAAAGCAATCGTATACATTTCAGTTTTACACAAAAGAACTGAGTGCAAACCTGATGGAAACATTTTAAATTAACTTTCCACATGATTCTGAGTTGTTTCAAACTTGTTTCATGCCTCTGCTCAGCAAGACAAAAAAGTGGTTGTCTCATTGCATAAAATGCTTTGACTTTACCAACAGTATACATTTCAGTTTTCCATCAAAGTACTGATTGCAAACTAATGGAAACATCTCAACTTAACTTTCCACATGATTCTGAGTTGTATAAAACTAGTTTCATGCATCTGTTCAGCAAGACAAAAAAGTGGTTTTCTCAGTGTCTACAATGCTTTGACAAAAGCAATCGTATACATTTCAGTTTTCCACAAAAGAACTGAGTGCAAACCTGATGGAAACATTTTAAGTTAACTTTCCACATGATTCTGAGTTGTTTCAAACTTGTTTCATGCCTCTGCTCAGCAAGACAAAAAAGTGGTTGTCTCATTGCATACAAAGCTTTGTCAATAGCAATAGTATATATTTCAGTTTTCCAGCAAAGTACTGAGTGCAAACCTAATGGAAACTTCTAAAGCTAACTTTCCACATGATTCTGAGTTGTTTAAAAGTTGTTTCATGGCTCTGCTCAGCAAGACAAAAAAGTGGTTTTCTCAGTGCATAAAATGCTTTGACAATAGCAATAGTATACATTTCAGTTTTCCAGCAAAGTACTGAGTGCAAACCTAATGGAAACATTTTAAATCAACTTTCTCCATGATTCTGAGTTGTCTAAAACTTGTTTCATGCCTCTGCTCAGCAAGACAGCAAATTGGTTTTCTCAGTGCATACAATGCTTTGACATTCCCAACAGTATACATTTCAGTTTTCCATCAAAGTACTGATTGCAAACCTAATGGAAACATCTAAAGTTAACTTTCCACATGATTCTGAGCTGTATAAAACTAGTTTCATGGCTCTGCTCAGCAAGACAAAAAAGTGGTTTTCTCAGTGCCTACAATGCTTTGACAATAGCCATAGTATACATTTCAGTTTTCCACCAAAGTACTGAGTGCAAACCTAATGGAAACATTTTAAATTAACTTTCTCCATGATTCTGAGTTGTCTAAAACTTGTTTCATGCCTCTGCTCAGCAAGACAGCAAAGTGGTTTTCTCAGTGCATACAATGCTTTGACATTCCCAACAGTATACATTTCAGTTTTCCATCAAAGTACTGAGTGCAAACCTAATGGAAACATCTAAATTTAACATTACACATGATTCTGAGTTGTATAAAACTTTTTTCATGGCTCTGCTCAGCAAGACAAGAAAGTGTTTTTCTCAGTGCATACAATGCTTTGACAATAGCAATAGTATACATTTCAGTTTTCCACCAAAGTACTCAGTGCAAACCTAACGGAAACATCTTAACGTAACTTTCCAATGATTCTGAGTTGTATAAAAGTAGTTTAATTGCTCTGCTCAGCAAGACAAAAAAGTGGTTGTCTCATTGCATACAATGCTTTGCAAATAGCAATAGTATATATTTCAGTTTTCCAGCAAAGTACTGAGTGCAAACCTAATGGAAACTTCTAAAGTTAACTTTCCACATGATTCTGAGTTGTTTAAAAGTTGTTTCATAGCTCTGCTCAGCAAGACAAAAAAGTGGTTGTCTCATTGCAGACAATGCTTTGTCAATAGCAATAGTATACATTTCAGTTTTCCAGCAAAGTACTGAGTGCAAACCTAATGGAAACATTTTAAATTAACTTTCCACATGATTCTGAGTTGTTTAAAAGTTGTTTCATGGCTCTGCTCAGCAAGACAAAAAAGTGGTTTTCTCAGTGCATACAATGCTTTGACATTACCAACCGTATACATTTAGGTTTTCCATCAAAGTACTGAGTGCAAACCTAATGGAAACATCTAAATTTAACTTTCCACATGATTCTGAGTTGTATAAAACTTGTTTCATGGCTCTGCTCAGCAAGACAAAAAAGTGTTTTTCTCAGTGCATACAATGCTTTGACAAAAGCAATCGTATACATTTCAGTTTTCCACAAAAGAAATGAGTGCAAACCTGATGGAAACATTTTAAGTTAACTTTCCACATGATTCTGAGCTGTATAAAACTTGTTTCATGCCTCTGCTCAGCAAGACAAAAAAGTGGTTGTCTCATTGCAGACAATGCTTTGTCAATAGCAATAGTATACATTTCAGTTTTCCAGCAAAGTACTGAGTGCAAACCTAATGGAAACATTTTAAATTAACTTTCTCCATGATTCTGAGTTGTCTAAAACTTGTTTCATGCCTCTGCTCAGCAAGACAGCAAAGTGGTTTTCTCAGTGCATACAATGCTTTAACATTCCCAACAGTATACCTTTCAGTTTTCCATCAAAGTACTGATTGCAAACCTAATGCAAACATCTAAAGTTAACTTTCCACATGATTCTGAGTTGTTTAAAAGTTGTTTCATGGCTCTGCTCAGCAAGACAAAAAAGTGGTTTTCTCAGTGCATACAATGCTTTGACATTACCAACCGTATACATTTAGGTTTTCCATCAAAGTACTGAGTGCAAACCTAATGGAAACATCTAAATTTAACTTTACACATGATTCTGAGTTGTATAAAACTTGTTTCATGGCTCTGCTCAGCAAGACAAAAAAGTGTTTTTCTCAGTGCATACAATGCTTTGACAAAAGCAATCGTATACATTTCAGTTTTCCACAAAAGAAATGAGTGCAAACCTGATGGAAACATTTTAAGTTAACTTTCCACATGATTCTGAGCTGTATAAAACTTGTTTCATGCCTCTGCTCAGCAAGACAAAAAAGTGGTTGTCTCATTGCAGACAATGCTTTGTCAATAGCAATAGTATACATTTCAGTTTTCCAGCAAAGTACTGAGTGCAAACCTAATGGAAACATTTTAAATTAACTTTCTCCATGATTCTGAGTTGTCTAAAACTTGTTTCATGCCTCTGCTCAGCAAGACAGCAAAGTGGTTTTCTCAGTGCATACAATGCTTTAACATTCCCAACAGTATACCTTTCAGTTTTCCATCAAAGTACTGATTCCAAACCTAATGCAAACATCTAAAGTTAACTTTCCACATGATTCTGAGTTGTTTAAAAGTTGTTTCATGGCTCTGCTCAGCAAGACAAAAAAGTGGTTTTCTCAGTGCATACAATGCTTTGACATTACCAACCGTATACATTTAGGTTTTCCATCAAAGTACTGAGTGCAAACCTAATGGAAACATCTAAATTTAACTTTACACATGATTCTGAGTTGTATAAAACTTGTTTCATGGCTCTGCTCAGCAAGACAAAAAAGTGTTTTTCTCAGTGCATACAATGCTTTGACAAAAGCAATCGTATACATTTCAGTTTTCCACAAAAGAAATGAGTGCAAACCTGATGGAAACATTTTAAGTTAACTTTCCACATGATTCTGAGCTGTATAAAACTTGTTTCATGCCTCTGCTCAGCAAGACAAAAAAGTGGTTGTCTCATTGCAGACAATGCTTTGTCAATAGCAATAGTATACATTTCAGTTTTCCAGCAAAGTACTGAGTGCAAACCTAATGGAAACATTTTAAATTAACTTTCTCCATGATTCTGAGTTGTCTAAAACTTGTTTCATGCCTCTGCTCAGCAAGACAGCAAAGTGGTTTTCTCAGTGCATACAATGCTTTAACATTCCCAACAGTATACCTTTCAGTTTTCCATCAAAGTACTGATTCCAAACCTAATGCAAACATCTAAAGTTAACTTTCCACATGATTCTGAGTTGTTTAAAAGTTGTTTCATGGCTCTGCTCAGCAAGACAAAAAAGTGGTTTTCTCAGTGCATACAATGCTTTGACATTACCAACCGTATACATTTAGGTTTTCCATCAAAGTACTGAGTGCAAACCTAATGGAAACATCTAAATTTAACTTTACACATGATTCTGAGTTGTATAAAACTTGTTTCATGGCTCTGCTCAGCAAGACAAAAAAGTGTTTTTCTCAGTGCATACAATGCTTTGACAAAAGCAATCGTATACATTTCAGTTTTCCACAAAAGAAATGAGTGCAAACCTGATGGAAACATTTTAAGTTAACTTTCCACATGATTCTGAGCTGTATAAAACTTGTTTCATGCCTCTGCTCAGCAAGACAAAAAAGTGGTTGTCTCATTGCAGACAATGCTTTGTCAATAGCAATAGTATACATTTCAGTTTTCCAGCAAAGTACTGAGTGCAAACCTAATGGAAACATTTTAAATTAACTTTCTCCATGATTCTGAGTTGTCTAAAACTTGTTTCATGCCTCTGCTCAGCAAGACAGCAAAGTGGTTTTCTCAGTGCATACAATGCTTTAACATTCCCAACAGTATACCTTTCAGTTTTCCATCAAAGTAATGATTGCAAACCTAATGCAAACATCTAAAGTTAACTTTCCACATGATTCTGAGCTGTATAAAACTTGTTTCATGCCTCTGCTCAGCAAGACAAAAAAGTGGTTGTCTCATTGCATACAATGCTTTGTCAATAGCAATAGTATACATTTCAGTTTTCCAGCAAAGTACTGAGTGCAAACCTAATGGAAACTTCTAAAGTTAACTTTCCACATGATTCTGAGTTGTATAAAACTAGTTTCATGCCTGTGCTCAGCAAGAAACAAAGTTGTTTTCTCACTGCATACACTGCTTTGACATTACCAATACTATACATTTCAGTTTTCCATCAAAGTACTGATTGCAAACCTAATGGAAACATTTTAAGTTAACTTTCCACATGATTCTGAGTGGTTTAAAACTGGTTTCATGCCTCTTTTCAGCAAGACAAAAAAGAGGTTTTCTCAGTGCATAAAAAGCTTTGACAGTAGCAATACTATAAATTTGTGTTTTCCACCAAAGTACTGATTGCAAACCTAATGGAAACATCTCAACTTAACTTTCCACATGATTCTGAGTTGTATAAAACTTGTTTCATGCCTCTGATCAGCAAGTCAAAAAAGTGGTTTTCTCAGTGCATAAAATGCTTTGACATTACCAACAGTATACATTTCAGGTTTCCATCAAAGTACTGAGTGCAAACCTAATGGAAACGTCTTAACGTAACTTTCCAATGATTCTGAGTTGTATAAAAGTTGTTAAATGACTCTGCTCAGCAAGACAACAAAGTGGTTTTCTCAGTGCTTACAATGCTTTGACATTACCAATAGTATACATTTCAGTTTTCCACCAAAGTACTGAGTGCAAACCTAATGGAAACATTTTAAGTTAACTTTCCACATGATTCTGAGTTGTATAAAACTTGTTTCATGCCTCTGTTCAGCAAGACAAAAAAGTGGTTTTCTCAGTGCAGAAAAAGCTTTGACAGTAGCAATACTATACATTTGAGTTTTCCACCAAAGTACTGAGTGCAAACCTGATAGAAACATCTAAAGTTAACTTTCCACATGATTCTGAGCTGTATAAAACTAGTTTCATGGCTCTGCTCAGCAGGACAAAAAAGTCATTTTCTCAGTGCCTACAATGCTTTGACAAAAGCAATCGTATACATTTCAGTTTTCCAGCAAAGTACTGAGTGCAAACCTAGTGGAAACATCTAAAGTTAACTTTCCACATGATTCTGAGTTGTATGAAACTAGTTTCATGCCTCTGCTCAGCAAGAAACAAAGTGGTTTTCTCACTGCATACACTGCTTTGACATTACCAACAGTATACATTTCAGTTTTCCATCAAAGTACTGATTGCAAACTAATGGAAACATCTCAACTTAACTTTCCACATGATTCTGAGTTGTATAAAACTAGTTTCATGCATCTGTTCAGCAAGACAAAAAAGTGGTTTTCTCAGTGTCTACAATGCTTTGACAAAAGCAATCGTATACATTTCAGTTTTCCACAAAAGAACTGAGTGCAAACCTGATGGAAACATTTTAAGTTAACTTTCCACATGATTTTGAGTTGTTTAAAACTTGTTTCATGCCTCTGCTCAGCAAGACAAAAAAGTGGTTGTCTCATTGCATACAATGCTTTGCAAATAGCAATAGTATATATTTCAGTTTTCCAGCAAAGTACTGAGTGCAAACCTAATGGAAACTTCTAAAGTTAACTTTCCACATGATTCTGAGTTGTTTAAAAGTTGTTTCATAGCTCTGCTCAGCAAGACAAAAAAGTGGTTGTCTCATTGCAGACAATGCTTTGTCAATAGCAATAGTATACATTTCAGTTTTCCAGCAAAGTACTGAGTGCAAACCTAATGGAAACATTTTAAATTAACTTTCTCCATGATTCTGAGTTGTCTAAAACTTGTTTCATGCCTCTGCTCAGCAAGACAGCAAAGTGGTTTTCTCAGTGCATACAATGCTTTAACATTCCCAACAGTATACCTTTCAGTTTTCCATCAAAGTACTGATTGCAAACCTAATGCAAACATCTAAAGTTAACTTTCCACATGATTCTGAGTTGTATAAAACTAGTTTCATGCATCTGATCAGCAAGACAAAAAAGTGGTTTTCTCAGTGTCTACAATGCTTTGACAAAAGCAATCGTATACATTTCAGTTTTACACAAAAGAACTGAGTGCAAACCTGATGGAAACATTTTAAATTAACTTTCCACATGATTCTGAGTTGTTTAAAACTGGTTTCATGCCTCTTTTCAGCAAGACAAAAAAGAGGTTTTCTCAGTGCATAAAAAGCTTTGACAGTAGCAATACTATAAATTTGTGTTTTCCACCAAAGTACTGATTGCAAACCTAATGGAAACATCTCAACTTAACTTTCCACATGATTCTGAGTTGTATAAAACTTGTTTCATGCCTCTGATCAGCAAGTCAAAAAAGTGGTTTTCTCAGTGCATAAAATGCTTTGACATTACCAACAGTATACATTTCAGGTTTCCATCAAAGTAGTGATTGCAAACTAATGGAAACATCTCAACTTAACTTTCCACATGATTCTGAGTTGTATAAAACTAGTTTCATGCATCTGTTCAGCAAGACAAAAAAGTGGTTTTCTCAGTGTCTACAATGCTTTTACAAAAGTAATCGTATACATTTCAGTTTTCCACAAAAGAAATGAGTGCAAACCTGATGGAAACATTTTAAGTTAACTTTCCACATGATTCTGAGCTGTATAAAACTTGTTTCATGCCTCTGCTCAGCAAGACAAAAACGTGGTTTTCTCATTGCATAAAATGCTTTGACTTTACCAACAGTATACATTTCAGTTTTCCATCAAAGTACTGATTGCAAACCTAATGGAAACATTTTAAGTTAACTTTCCACATGATTCTGAGTGGTTTAAAACTGGTTTCATGCCTCTTTTCAGCAAGACAAAAAAGAGGTTTTCTCAGTGCATAAAAAGCTTTGACAGTAGCAATACTATAAATTTGTGTTTTCCACCAAAGTACTGATTGCAAACCTAATGGAAACATCTCAACTTAACTTTCCACATGATTCTGAGTTGTATAAAACTTGTTTCATGCCTCTGATCAGCAAGACAAAAAAGTGGTTTTCTCAGTGCATAAAATGCTTTGACATTACCAACAGTATACATTTCAGGTTTCCATCAAAGTACTGAGTGCAAACCTAATGGAAACGTCTTAACGTAACTTTCCAATGATTCTGAGTTGTATAAAAGTTGTTAAATGACTCTGCTCAGCAAGACAACAAAGTGGTTTTCTCAGTGCTTACAATGCTTTGACATTACCAATAGTATACATTTCAGTTTTCCACCAAAGTACTGAGTGCAAACCTAATGGAAACATTTTAAGTTAACTTTCCACATGATTCTGAGTTGTATAAAACTTGTTTCATGCCTCTGTTCAGCAAGACAAAAAAGTGGTTTTCTCAGTGCAGAAAAAGCTTTGACAGTAGCAATACTATACATTTGAGATTTCCACCAAAGTACTGAGTGGAAACCTGATAGAAACATCTAAAGTTAACTTTCCACATGATTCTGAGCTGTATAAAACTAGTTTCATGGCTCTGCTCAGCAGGACAAAAAAGTCATTTTCTCAGTGCCTACAATGCTTTGACAAAAGCAATCGTATACATTTCAGTTTTCCAGCAAAGTACTGAGTGCAAACCTAGTGGAAACATCTAAAGTTAACTTTCCACATGATTCTGAGTTGTATGAAACTAGTTTCATGCCTCTGCTCAGCAAGAAACAAAGTGGTTTTCTCACTGCATACACTGCTTTGACATTACCAACAGTATACATTTCAGTTTTCCAACAAAGTACTGATTGCAAACTAATGGAAACATCTCAACTTAACTTTCCACATGATTCTGAGTTGTATAAAACTAGTTTCATGCATCTGTTCAGCAAGACAAAAAAGTGGTTTTCTCAGTGTCTACAATGCTTTGACAAAAGCAATCGTATACATTTCAGTTTTCCACAAAAGAACTGAGTGCAAACCTGATGGAAACATTTTAAGTTAACTTTCCACATGATTTTGAGTTGTTTAAAACTTGTTTCATGCCTCTGCTCAGCAAGACAAAAAAGTGGTTGTCTCATTGCATACAATGCTTTGCAAATAGCAATAGTATATATTTCACTTTTCCAGCAAAGTACTGAGTGCAAACCTAATGGAAACTTCTAAAGTTAACTTTCCACATGATTCTGAGTTGTTTAAAAGTTGTTTCATAGCTCTGCTCAGCAAGACAAAAAAGTGGTTGTCTCATTGCAGACAATGCTTTGTCAATAGCAATAGTATACATTTCAGTTTTCCAGCAAAGTACTGAGTGCAAACCTAATGGAAACATTTTAAATTAACTTTCTCCATGATTCTGAGTTGTCTAAAACTTGTTTCATGCCTCTGCTCAGCAAGACAACAAAGTGGTTTTCTCAGTGCATACAATGCTTTAACATTCCCAACAGTATACCTTTCAGTTTTCCATCAAAGTACTGATTGCAAACCTAATGCAAACATCTAAAGTTAACTTTCCACATGATTCTGAGTTGTATAAAACTAGTTTCATGCATCTGTTCAGCAAGACAAAAAAGTGGTTTTCTCAGTGTCTACAATGCTTTGACAAAAGCAATCGTATACATTTCAGTTTTACACAAAAGAACTGAGTGCAAACCTGATGGAAACATTTTAAATTAACTTTCCACATGATTCTGAGTTGTTTAAAAGTTGTTTCATGCCTCTGCTCAGCAAGACAAAAAAGTGGTTGTCTCATTGCATACAATGCTTTGTCAATAGCAATAGTATACATTTCAGTTTTCCAGCAAAGTACTGACTGCAAACCCAATGTAAACTTCTAAAGTTAACTTTCCACATGATTCTGAGTTGTATAAAACTAGTTTCATGGCTCTGCTCAGCAAGACAAAAAAGTGGTTTTCTCAGTGCATACAATGCTTTGACATTACCAACCGTATACATTTAGGTTTTCCATCAAAGTACTGAGTGCAAACCTAATGGAAACATCTAAATTTAACTTTACACATGATTCTGAGTTGTTTAAAACTTGTTTCATGCTTCTGCTCAGCAAGACAAAAAAGTGGTTGTCTCATTGCATACAATGCTTTGTCAATAGCAATAGTATACATTTCAGTTTTCCAGCAAAGTACTGAGTGCAAACCTAATGGAAACTTCTAAAGTTAACTTTCCACATGATTCTGAGTTGTATAAAACTAGTTTCATGCCTGTGCTCAGCAAGAAACAAAGTTGTTTTCTCACTGCATACACTGCTTTGACATTACCAATACTATACATTTCAGTTTTCCATCAAAGTACTGATTGCAAACCTAATGGAAACATTTTAAGTTAACTTTCCACATGATTCTGAGTGGTTTAAAACTGGTTTCATGCCTCTTTTCAGCAAGACAAAAAAGAGGTTTTCTCAGTGCATAAAAAGCTTTCACAGTAGCAATACTATAAATTTGTGTTTTCCACCAAAGTACTGATTGCAAACCTAATGGAAACATCTCAACTTAACTTTCCACATGATTCTGAGTTGTATAAAACTTGTTTCATGCCTCTGATCATCAAGTCAAAAAAGTGGTTTTCTCAGTGCATAAAATGCTTTGACATTACCAACAGTATACATTTCAGGTTTCCATCAAAGTACTGAGTGCAAACCTAATGGAAACGTGTTAACGTAACTTTCCAATGATTCTGAGTTGTATAAAAGTTGTTAAATGACTCTGCTCAGCAAGACAACAAAGTGGTTTTCTCAGTGCTTACAATGCTTTGACATTACCAATAGTATACATTTCAGTTTTCCACCAAAGTACTGAGTGCAAACCTAATGGAAACATTTTAAGTTAACTTTCCACATGATTCTGAGTGGTTTGAAACTGGTTTCATGCCTCTTTTCAGCAAGACAAAAAAGTGGTTTTCTCAGTGCTTACAATGCTTTGACATTACCACTAGTATACATTTCAGTTTTCCACCAAAGTACTGAGTGCAAACCTAATGGAAACATTTTAAGTTAACTTTCCACATGATTCTGAGTTGTATAAAACTTGTTTCATGCCTCTGTTCAGCAAGACAAAAAAGTGGTTTTCTCAGTGCAGAAAAAGCTTTGACAGTAGCAATACTATACATTTGAGTTTTCCACCAAAGTACTGAGTGCAAACCTGATAGAAACATCTAAAGTTAACTTTCCACATGATTCTGAGCTGTATAATACTAGTTTCATGCCTCTGCTCAGCAAGACAAAAAAGTGGTTGTCTCATTGCATAGAATGCTTTGTCAATAGCAATAGTATACATTTCAGTTTTCCAGCAAAGTACTGAGTGCAAACCTAATGGAAACTTCTAAAGTTAACTTTCCACATGATTCTGAGTTGTATAAAACTAGTTTCATGCCTGTGCTCAGCAAGAAACAAAGTTGTTTTCTCACTGCATACACTGCTTTGACATTACCAATACTACACATTTCAGTTTTCCATCAAAGTACTGATTGCAAACCTAATGGAAACATTTTAAGTTAACTTTCCACATGATTCTGAGTGGTTTAAAACTGGTTTCATGCCTCTTTTCAGCAAGACAAAAAAGAGGTTTTCTCAGTGCATAAAAAGCTTTGACAGTAGCAATACTATAAATTTGTGTTTTCCACCAAAGTACTGATTGCAAACCTAATGGAAAATATCTCAACTTAACTTTCCACATGATTCTGAGTTGTATAAAACTTGTTTCATGCCTCTGATCAGCAAGTCAAAAAAGTGGTTTTCTCAGTGCATAAAATGCTTTGACATTACCAACAGTATACATTTCAGGTTTCCATCAAAGTACTGAGTGCAAACCTAATGGAAACGTCTTAACGTAACTTTCCAATGATTCTGAGTTGTATAAAAGTTGTTAAATGACTCTGCTCAGCAAGACAACAAAGTGGTTTTCTCAGTGCATACAATGCTTCGACAATAGCCATAGTATACATTTCAGTTTTCCACCAAAGTACTGAGTGCAAACCTAACGGAAACATTTTAAATTAACTTTCTCCATGATTCTGAGTTGTCTAAAACTTGTTTCATGCCTCTGCTCAGCAAGACAGCAAAGTGGTTTTCTCAGTGCATAGAATGCTTTGACATTCTCAGCAGTATACATTTCAGTTTTCCATCAAAGTACTGATTGCAAACCTAATGCAAACATCTAAAGTTAACTTTCCACATGATTCTGAGTTGTATAAAACTAGTTTCATGCATCTGTTCAGCAAGACAAAAAAGTGGTTTTCTCAGTATCTACAATGCTTTGACAAAAGCAATCGTATACATTTCAGTTTTACACAAAAGAACTGAGTGCAAACCTGATGGAAACATTTTAAATTAACTTTCCACATGATTCTGAGTTGTTTCAAACTTGTTTCATGCCTCTGCTCAGCAAGACAAAAAAGTGGTTGTCTCATTGCATAAAATGCTTTGACTTTACCAACAGTATACATTTCAGTTTTCCATCAAAGTACTGATTGCAAACTAATGGAAACATCTCAACTTAACTTTCCACATGATTCTGAGTTGTATAAAACTAGTTTCATGCATCTGTTCAGCAAGACAAAAAAGTGGTTTTCTCAGTGTCTACAATGCTTTGACAAAAGCAATCGTATACATTTCAGTTTTCCACAAAAGAACTGAGTGCAAACCTGATGGAAACATTTTAAGTTAACTTTCCACATGATTCTGAGTTGTTTCAAACTTGTTTCATGCCTCTGCTCAGCAAGACAAAAAAGTGGTTGTCTCATTGCATACAAAGCTTTGTCAATAGCAATAGTATATATTTCAGTTTTCCAGCAAAGTACTGAGTGCAAACCTAATGGAAACTTCTAAAGCTAACTTTCCACATGATTCTGAGTTGTTTAAAAGTTGTTTCATGGCTCTGCTCAGCAAGACAAAAAAGTGGTTTTCTCAGTGCATAAAATGCTTTGACAATAGCAATAGTATACATTTCAGTTTTCCAGCAAAGTACTGAGTGCAAACCTAATGGAAACATTTTAAATCAACTTTCTCCATGATTCTGAGTTGTCTAAAACTTGTTTCATGCCTCTGCTCAGCAAGACAGCAAAGTGGTTTTCTCAGTGCATACAATGCTTTGACATTCCCAACAGTATACATTTCAGTTTTCCATCAAAGTACTGAGTGCAAACCTAATGGAAACATCTAAATTTAACATTACACATGATTCTGAGTTGTATAAAACTTTTTTCATGGCTCTGCTCAGCAAGACAAGAAAGTGTTTTTCTCAGTGCATACAATGCTTTGACAATAGCAATAGTATACATTTCAGTTTTCCACCAAAGTACTCAGTGCAAACCTAACGGAAACATCTTAACGTAACTTTCCAATGATTCTGAGTTGTATAAAAGTAGTTTAATTGCTCTGCTCAGCAAGACAAAAAAGTGGTTGTCTCATTGCATACAATGCTTTGCAAATAGCAATAGTATATATTTCAGTTTTCCAGCAAAGTACTGAGTGCAAACCTAATGGAAACTTCTAAAGTTAACTTTCCACATGATTCTGAGTTGTTTAAAAGTTGTTTCATAGCTCTGCTCAGCAAGACAAAAAAGTGGTTGTCTCATTGCAGACAATGCTTTGTCAATAGCAATAGTATACATTTCAGTTTTCCAGCAAAGTACTGAGTGCAAACCTAATGGAAACATTTTAAATTAACTTTCCACATGATTCTGAGTTGTTTAAAAGTTGTTTCATGGCTCTGCTCAGCAAGACAAAAAAGTGGTTTTCTCAGTGCATACAATGCTTTGACATTACCAACCGTATACATTTAGGTTTTCCATCAAAGTACTGAGTGCAAACCTAATGGAAACATCTAAATTTAACTTTCCACATGATTCTGAGTTGTATAAAACTTGTTTCATGGCTCTGCTCAGCAAGACAAAAAAGTGTTTTTCTCAGTGCATACAATGCTTTGACAAAAGCAATCGTATACATTTCAGTTTTCCACAAAAGAAATGAGTGCAAACCTGATGGAAACATTTTAAGTTAACTTTCCACATGATTCTGAGCTGTATAAAACTTGTTTCATGCCTCTGCTCAGCAAGACAAAAAAGTGGTTGTCTCATTGCAGACAATGCTTTGTCAATAGCAATAGTATACATTTCAGTTTTCCAGCAAAGTACTGAGTGCAAACCTAATGGAAACATTTTAAATTAACTTTCTCCATGATTCTGAGTTGTCTAAAACTTGTTTCATGCCTCTGCTCAGCAAGACAGCAAAGTGGTTTTCTCAGTGCATACAATGCTTTAACATTCCCAACAGTATACCTTTCAGTTTTCCATCAAAGTACTGATTGCAAACCTAATGCAAACATCTAAAGTTAACTTTCCACATGATTCTGAGTTGTTTAAAAGTTGTTTCATGGCTCTGCTCAGCAAGACAAAAAAGTGGTTTTCTCAGTGCATACAATGCTTTGACATTACCAACCGTATACATTTAGGTTTTCCATCAAAGTACTGAGTGCAAACCTAATGGAAACATCTAAATTTAACTTTACACATGATTCTGAGTTGTATAAAACTTGTTTCATGGCTCTGCTCAGCAAGACAAAAAAGTGTTTTTCTCAGTGCATACAATGCTTTGACAAAAGCAATCGTATACATTTCAGTTTTCCACAAAAGAAATGAGTGCAAACCTGATGGAAACATTTTAAGTTAACTTTCCACATGATTCTGAGCTGTATAAAACTTGTTTCATGCCTCTGCTCAGCAAGACAAAAAAGTGGTTGTCTCATTGCAGACAATGCTTTGTCAATAGCAATAGTATACATTTCAGTTTTCCAGCAAAGTACTGAGTGCAAACCTAATGGAAACATTTTAAATTAACTTTCTCCATGATTCTGAGTTGTCTAAAACTTGTTTCATGCCTCTGCTCAGCAAGACAGCAAAGTGGTTTTCTCAGTGCATACAATGCTTTAACATTCCCAACAGTATACCTTTCAGTTTTCCATCAAAGTACTGATTCCAAACCTAATGCAAACATCTAAAGTTAACTTTCCACATGATTCTGAGTTGTTTAAAAGTTGTTTCATGGCTCTGCTCAGCAAGACAAAAAAGTGGTTTTCTCAGTGCATACAATGCTTTGACATTACCAACCGTATACATTTAGGTTTTCCATCAAAGTACTGAGTGCAAACCTAATGGAAACATCTAAATTTAACTTTACACATGATTCTGAGTTGTATAAAACTTGTTTCATGGCTCTGCTCAGCAAGACAAAAAAGTGTTTTTCTCAGTGCATACAATGCTTTGACAAAAGCAATCGTATACATTTCAGTTTTCCACAAAAGAAATGAGTGCAAACCTGATGGAAACATTTTAAGTTAACTTTCCACATGATTCTGAGCTGTATAAAACTTGTTTCATGCCTCTGCTCAGCAAGACAAAAAAGTGGTTGTCTCATTGCAGACAATGCTTTGTCAATAGCAATAGTATACATTTCAGTTTTCCAGCAAAGTACTGAGTGCAAACCTAATGGAAACATTTTAAATTAACTTTCTCCATGATTCTGAGTTGTCTAAAACTTGTTTCATGCCTCTGCTCAGCAAGACAGCAAAGTGGTTTTCTCAGTGCATACAATGCTTTAACATTCCCAACAGTATACCTTTCAGTTTTCCATCAAAGTAATGATTGCAAACCTAATGCAAACATCTAAAGTTAACTTTCCACATGATTCTGAGCTGTATAAAACTTGTTTCATGCCTCTGCTCAGCAAGACAAAAAAGTGGTTGTCTCATTGCATACAATGCTTTGTCAATAGCAATAGTATACATTTCAGTTTTCCAGCAAAGTACTGAGTGCAAACCTAATGGAAACTTCTAAAGTTAACTTTCCACATGATTCTGAGTTGTATAAAACTAGTTTCATGCCTGTGCTCAGCAAGAAACAAAGTTGTTTTCTCACTGCATACACTGCTTTGACATTACCAATACTATACATTTCAGTTTTCCATCAAAGTACTGATTGCAAACCTAATGGAAACATTTTAAGTTAACTTTCCACATGATTCTGAGTGGTTTAAAACTGGTTTCATGCCTCTTTTCAGCAAGACAAAAAAGAGGTTTTCTCAGTGCATAAAAAGCTTTGACAGTAGCAATACTATAAATTTGTGTTTTCCACCAAAGTACTGATTGCAAACCTAATGGAAACATCTCAACTTAACTTTCCACATGATTCTGAGTTGTATAAAACTTGTTTCATGCCTCTGATCAGCAAGTCAAAAAAGTGGTTTTCTCAGTGCATAAAATGCTTTGACATTACCAACAGTATACATTTCAGGTTTCCATCAAAGTACTGAGTGCAAACCTAATGGAAACCTCTTAACGTAACTTTCCAATGATTCTGAGTTGTATAAAAGTTGTTAAATGACTCTGCTCAGCAAGACAACAAAGTGGTTTTCTCAGTGCTTACAATGCTTTGACATTACCAATAGTATACATTTCAGTTTTCCACCAAAGTACTGAGTGCAAACCTAATGGAAACATTTTAAGTTAACTTTCCACATGATTCTGAGTTGTATAAAACTTGTTTCATGCCTCTGTTCAGCAAGACAAAAAAGTGGTTTTCTCAGTGCAGAAAAAGCTTTGACAGTAGCAATACTATACATTTGAGTTTTCCACCAAAGTACTGAGTGCAAACCTGATAGAAACATCTAAAGTTAACTTTCCACATGATTCTGAGCTGTATAAAACTAGTTTCATGGCTCTGCTCAGCAGGACAAAAAAGTCATTTTCTCAGTGCCTACAATGCTTTGACAAAAGCAATCGTATACATTTCAGTTTTCCAGCAAAGTACTGAGTGCAAACCTAGTGGAAACATCTAAAGTTAACTTTCCACATGATTCTGAGTTGTATGAAACTAGTTTCATGCCTCTGCTCAGCAAGAAACAAAGTGGTTTTCTCACTGCATACACTGCTTTGACATTACCAACAGTATACATTTCAGTTTTCCATCAAAGTACTGATTGCAAACTAATGGAAACATCTCAACTTAACTTTCCACATGATTCTGAGTTGTATAAAACTAGTTTCATGCATCTGTTCAGCAAGACAAAAAAGTGGTTTTCTCAGTGTCTACAATGCTTTGACAAAAGCAATCGTATACATTTCAGTTTTCCACAAAAGAACTGAGTGCAAACCTGATGGAAACATTTTAAGTTAACTTTCCACATGATTTTGAGTTGTTTAAAACTTGTTTCATGCCTCTGCTCAGCAAGACAAAAAAGTGGTTGTCTCATTGCATACAATGCTTTGCAAATAGCAATAGTATATATTTCAGTTTTCCAGCAAAGTACTGAGTGCAAACCTAATGGAAACTTCTAAAGTTAACTTTCCACATGATTCTGAGTTGTTTAAAAGTTGTTTCATAGCTCTGCTCAGCAAGACAAAAAAGTGGTTGTCTCATTGCAGACAATGCTTTGTCAATAGCAATAGTATACATTTCAGTTTTCCAGCAAAGTACTGAGTGCAAACCTAATGGAAACATTTTAAATTAACTTTCTCCATGATTCTGAGTTGTCTAAAACTTGTTTCATGCCTCTGCTCAGCAAGACAGCAAAGTGGTTTTCTCAGTGCATACAATGCTTTGACATTCCCAACAGTATACCTTTCAGTTTTCCATCAAAGTACTGATTGCAAACCTAATGCAAACATCTAAAGTTAACTTTCCACATGATTCTGAGTTGTATAAAACTAGTTTCATGCATCTGATCAGCAAGACAAAAAAGTGGTTTTCTCAGTGTCTACAATGCTTTGACAAAAGCAATCGTATACATTTCAGTTTTACACAAAAGAACTGAGTGCAAACCTGATGGAAACATTTTAAATTAACTTTCCACATGATTCTGAGTTGTTTAAAACTGGTTTCATGCCTCTTTTCAGCAAGACAAAAAAGAGGTTTTCTCAGTGCATAAAAAGCTTTGACAGTAGCAATACTATAAATTTGTGTTTTCCACCAAAGTACTGATTGCAAACCTAATGGAAACATCTCAACTTAACTTTCCACATGATTCTGAGTTGTATAAAACTTGTTTCATGCCTCTGATCAGCAAGTCAAAAAAGTGGTTTTCTCAGTGCATAAAATGCTTTGACATTACCAACAGTATACATTTCAGGTTTCCATCAAAGTAGTGATTGCAAACTAATGGAAACATCTCAACTTAACTTTCCACATGATTCTGAGTTGTATAAAACTAGTTTCATGCATCTGTTCAGCAAGACAAAAAAGTGGTTTTCTCAGTGTCTACAATGCTTTTACAAAAGTAATCGTATACATTTCAGTTTTCCACAAAAGAAATGAGTGCAAACCTGATGGAAACATTTTAAGTTAACTTTCCACATGATTCTGAGCTGTATAAAACTTGTTTCATGCCTCTGCTCAGCAAGACAAAAACGTGGTTTTCTCATTGCATAAAATGCTTTGACTTTACCAACAGTATACATTTCAGTTTTCCATCAAAGTACTGATTGCAAACCTAATGGAAACATCTAAAGTTAACTTTCCACATGATTCTGAGCTGTATAAAACTAGTTTCATGGCTCTGCTCAGCAAGACAAAAAAGTGGTTTTCTCAGTGCCTACAATGCTTTGACAATAGCCATAGTATACATTTCAGTTTTCCACCAAAGTACTGAGTGCAAACCTAACGGAAACATTTTAAATTAACTTTCTCCATGATTCTGAGTTGTCTAAAACTTGTTTCATGCCTCTGCTCAGCAAGACAGCAAAGTGGTTTTCTCAGTGCATAGAATGCTTTGACATGCTCAGCAGTATACATTTCAGTTTTCCATCAAAGTACTGATTGCAAACCTAATGCAAACATCTAAAGTTAACTTTCCACATGATTCTGAGTTGTATAAAACTTGTTTCATGGCTCTGCTCAGCAAGACAAAAAAGTGTTTTTCTCAGTGCATACAATGCTTTGACAAAAGCAATCGTATACATTTCAGTTTTCCACAAAAGAAATGAGTGCAAACCTGATGGAAACATTTTAAGTTAACTTTCCACATGATTCTGAGCTGTATAAAACTTGTTTCATGCCTCTGCTCAGCAAGACTAAAAAGTGGTTGTCTCATTGCAGACAATGCTTTGTCAATAGCAATAGTATACATTTCAGTTTTCCAGCAAAGTACTGAGTGCAAACCTAATGGAAACATTTTAAATTAACTTTCTCCATGATTCTGAGTTGTCTAAAACTTGTTTCATGCCTCTGCTCAGCAAGACAGCAAAGTGGTTTTCTCAGTGCATACAATACTTTAACATTCCCAACAGTATACCTTTCAGTTTTCCATCAAAGTACTGATTGCAAACCTAATGCAAACATCTAAAGTTAACTTTCCACATGATTCTGAGTTGTATAAAACTAGTTTCATGCATCTGTTCAGCAAGACAAAAAAGTGGTTTTCTCAGTGTCTACAATTCTTTGACAAAAGCAATCGTATACATTTCAGTTTTACACAAAAGAACTGAGTGCAAACCTGATGGAAACATTTTAAATTAACTTTCCACATGATTCTGAGTTGTTTAAAACTTGTTTCATGCCTCTGCTCAGCAAGACAAAAAAGTGGTTGTCTCATTGCAGACAATGCTTTGTCAATAGCAATAGTATACATTTCAGTTTTCCAGCAAAGTACTGAGTGCAAACCTAATGGAAACATTTTAAATTAACTTTCTCCATGATTCTGAGTTGTCTAAAACTTGTTTCATGCCTCTGCTCAGCAAGACAGCAAAGTGGTTTTCTCAGTGCATACAATGCTTTAACATTCCCAACAGTATACCTTTCAGTTTTCCATCAAAGTACTGATTGCAAACCTAATGCAAACATCTAAAGTTAACTTTCCACATGATTCTGAGTTGTATAAAGCTAGTTTCATGCATCTGTTCAGCAAGACAAAAAAGTGGTTTTCTCAGTGTCTACAATGCTTTGACAAAAGCAATCGTATACATTTCAGTTTTACACAAAAGAACTGAGTGCAAACCTGATGGAAACATTTTAAATTAACTTTCCACATGATTCTGAGTTGTTTAAAACTTGTTTCATGCCTCTGCTCAGCAAGACAAAAAAGTGGTTGTCTCATTGCATACAATGCTTTGTCAATAGCAATAGTATACATTTCAGTTTTCCAGCAAAGTACTGAGTGCAAACCTAATGGAAACTTCTAAAGTTAACTTTCCACATGATTCTGAGTTGTATAAAACTAGTTTCATGCCTGTGCTCAGCAAGAAACAAAGTTGTTTTCTCACTGCATACACTGCTTTGACATTACCAATACTATACATTTCAGTTTTCCATCAAAGTACTGATTGCAAACCTAATGGAAACATCTCAACTTAACTTTCCACATGATTCTGAGTGGTTTAAAACTGGTTTCATGCCTCTTTTCAGCAAGACAAAAAAGAGGTTTTCTCAGTGCATAAAAAGCTTTGACAGTAGCAATACTATAAATTTGTGTTTTCCACCAAAGTACTGATTGCAAACCTAATGGAAACATCTCAACTTAACTTTCCACATGATTCTGAGTTGTATAAAACTAGTTTCATGCATCTGTTCAGCAAGACATAAAAGTGGTTTTCTCAGTGTCTACAATGCTTTGACAAATGTAATCGTATACATTTCAGTTTTCCACAAAAGAAATGAGTGCAAACCTGATGGAAACATTTTAAGTTAACTTTCCACATGATTCTGAGTTGTATAAAACTTGTTTCATGCCTCTGTTCAGCAAGACAAAAAAGTGGTTTTCTCAGTGCAGAAAAAGCTTTGACAGTAGCAATACTATACATTTGAGTTTTCCACCAAAGTACTGAGTGCAAACCTGATAGAAACATCTAAAGTTAACTTTCCACATGATTCTGAGCTGTATAAAACTAGTTTCATGGCTCTGCTCAGCAGGACAAAAAAGTCATTTTCTCAGTGCCTACAATGCTTTGACAAAAGCAATCGTATACATTTCAGTTTTCCAGCAAAGTACTGAGTGCAAACCTAGTGGAAACATCTAAAGTTAACTTTCCACATGATTCTGAGTTGTATGAAACTAGTTTCATGCCTCTGCTCAGCAAGAAACAAAGTGGTTTTCTCACTGCATACACTGCTTTGACATTACCAACAGTATACATTTCAGTTTTCCATCAAAGTACTGATTGCAAACTAATGGAAACATCTCAACTTAACTTTCCACATGATTCTGAGTTGTATAAAACTAGTTTCATGCATCTGTTCAGCAAGACAAAAAAGTGGTTTTCTCAGTGTCTACAATGCTTTGACAAAAGCAATCGTATACATTTCAGTTTTCCACAAAAGAACTGAGTGCAAACCTGATGGAAACATTTTAAGTTAACTTTCCACATGATTTTGAGTTGTTTAAAACTTGTTTCATGCCTCTGCTCAGCAAGACAAAAAAGTGGTTGTCTCATTGCATACAATGCTTTGCAAATAGCAATAGTATATATTTCAGTTTTCCAGCAAAGTACTGAGTGCAAACCTAATGGAAACTTCTAAAGTTAACTTTCCACATGATTCTGAGTTGTTTAAAAGTTGTTTCATAGCTCTGCTCAGCAAGACAAAAAAGTGGTTGTCTCATTGCAGACAATGCTTTGTCAATAGCAATAGTATACATTTCAGTTTTCCAGCAAAGTACTGAGTGCAAACCTAATGGAAACATTTTAAATTAACTTTCTCCATGATTCTGAGTTGTCTAAAACTTGTTTCATGCCTCTGCTCAGCAAGACAGCAAAGTGGTTTTCTCAGTGCATACAATGCTTTGACATTCCCAACAGTATACCTTTCAGTTTTCCATCAAAGTACTGATTGCAAACCTAATGCAAACATCTAAAGTTAACTTTCCACATGATTCTGAGTTGTATAAAACTAGTTTCATGCATCTGATCAGCAAGACAAAAAAGTGGTTTTCTCAGTGTCTACAATGCTTTGACAAAAGCAATCGTATACATTTCAGTTTTACACAAAAGAACTGAGTGCAAACCTGATGGAAACATTTTAAATTAACTTTCCACATGATTCTGAGTTGTTTAAAACTGGTTTCATGCCTCTTTTCAGCAAGACAAAAAAGAGGTTTTCTCAGTGCATAAAAAGCTTTGACAGTAGCAATACTATAAATTTGTGTTTTCCACCAAAGTACTGATTGCAAACCTAATGGAAACATCTCAACTTAACTTTCCACATGATTCTGAGTTGTATAAAACTTGTTTCATGCCTCTGATCAGCAAGTCAAAAAAGTGGTTTTCTCAGTGCATAAAATGCTTTGACATTACCAACAGTATACATTTCAGGTTTCCATCAAAGTAGTGATTGCAAACTAATGGAAACATCTCAACTTAACTTTCCACATGATTCTGAGTTGTATAAAACTAGTTTCATGCATCTGTTCAGCAAGACAAAAAAGTGGTTTTCTCAGTGTCTACAATGCTTTTACAAAAGTAATCGTATACATTTCAGTTTTCCACAAAAGAAATGAGTGCAAACCTGATGGAAACATTTTAAGTTAACTTTCCACATGATTCTGAGCTGTATAAAACTTGTTTCATGCCTCTGCTCAGCAAGACAAAAACGTGGTTTTCTCATTGCATAAAATGCTTTGACTTTACCAACAGTATACATTTCAGTTTTCCATCAAAGTACTGATTGCAAACCTAATGGAAACATCTAAAGTTAACTTTCCACATGATTCTGAGCTGTATAAAACTAGTTTCATGGCTCTGCTCAGCAAGACAAAAAAGTGGTTTTCTCAGTGCCTACAATGCTTTGACAATAGCCATAGTATACATTTCAGTTTTCCACCAAAGTACTGAGTGCAAACCTAACGGAAACATTTTAAATTAACTTTCTCCATGATTCTGAGTTGTCTAAAACTTGTTTCATGCCTCTGCTCAGCAAGACAGCAAAGTGGTTTTCTCAGTGCATAGAATGCTTTGACATGCTCAGCAGTATACATTTCAGTTTTCCATCAAAGTACTGATTGCAAACCTAATGCAAACATCTAAAGTTAACTTTCCACATGATTCTGAGTTGTATAAAACTTGTTTCATGGCTCTGCTCAGCAAGACAAAAAAGTGTTTTTCTCAGTGCATACAATGCTTTGACAAAAGCAATCGTATACATTTCAGTTTTCCACAAAAGAAATGAGTGCAAACCTGATGGAAACATTTTAAGTTAACTTTCCACATGATTCTGAGCTGTATAAAACTTGTTTCATGCCTCTGCTCAGCAAGACTAAAAAGTGGTTGTCTCATTGCAGACAATGCTTTGTCAATAGCAATAGTATACATTTCAGTTTTCCAGCAAAGTACTGAGTGCAAACCTAATGGAAACATTTTAAATTAACTTTCTCCATGATTCTGAGTTGTCTAAAACTTGTTTCATGCCTCTGCTCAGCAAGACAGCAAAGTGGTTTTCTCAGTGCATACAATACTTTAACATTCCCAACAGTATACCTTTCAGTTTTCCATCAAAGTACTGATTGCAAACCTAATGCAAACATCTAAAGTTAACTTTCCACATGATTCTGAGTTGTATAAAACTAGTTTCATGCATCTGTTCAGCAAGACAAAAAAGTGGTTTTCTCAGTGTCTACAATTCTTTGACAAAAGCAATCGTATACATTTCAGTTTTACACAAAAGAACTGAGTGCAAACCTGATGGAAACATTTTAAATTAACTTTCCACATGATTCTGAGTTGTTTAAAACTTGTTTCATGCCTCTGCTCAGCAAGACAAAAAAGTGGTTGTCTCATTGCAGACAATGCTTTGTCAATAGCAATAGTATACATTTCAGTTTTCCAGCAAAGTACTGAGTGCAAACCTAATGGAAACATTTTAAATTAACTTTCTCCATGATTCTGAGTTGTCTAAAACTTGTTTCATGCCTCTGCTCAGCAAGACAGCAAAGTGGTTTTCTCAGTGCATACAATGCTTTAACATTCCCAACAGTATACCTTTCAGTTTTCCATCAAAGTACTGATTGCAAACCTAATGCAAACATCTAAAGTTAACTTTCCACATGATTCTGAGTTGTATAAAGCTAGTTTCATGCATCTGTTCAGCAAGACAAAAAAGTGGTTTTCTCAGTGTCTACAATGCTTTGACAAAAGCAATCGTATACATTTCAGTTTTACACAAAAGAACTGAGTGCAAACCTGATGGAAACATTTTAAATTAACTTTCCACATGATTCTGAGTTGTTTAAAACTTGTTTCATGCCTCTGCTCAGCAAGACAAAAAAGTGGTTGTCTCATTGCATACAATGCTTTGTCAATAGCAATAGTATACATTTCAGTTTTCCAGCAAAGTACTGAGTGCAAACCTAATGGAAACTTCTAAAGTTAACTTTCCACATGATTCTGAGTTGTATAAAACTAGTTTCATGCCTGTGCTCAGCAAGAAACAAAGTTGTTTTCTCACTGCATACACTGCTTTGACATTACCAATACTATACATTTCAGTTTTCCATCAAAGTACTGATTGCAAACCTAATGGAAACATCTCAACTTAACTTTCCACATGATTCTGAGTGGTTTAAAACTGGTTTCATGCCTCTTTTCAGCAAGACAAAAAAGAGGTTTTCTCAGTGCATAAAAAGCTTTGACAGTAGCAATACTATAAATTTGTGTTTTCCACCAAAGTACTGATTGCAAACCTAATGGAAACATCTCAACTTAACTTTCCACATGATTCTGAGTTGTATAAAACTTGTTTCATGCCTCTGATCAGCAAGTCAAAAAAGTGGTTTTCTCAGTGCATAAAATGCTTTGACATTACCAACAGTATACATTTCAGGTTTCCATCAAAGTACTGAGTGCAAACCTAATGGAAACCTCTTAACGTAACTTTCCAATGATTCTGAGTTGTATAAAAGTTGTTAAATGACTCTGCTCAGCAAGACAACAAAGTGGTTTTCTCAGTGCTTACAATGCTTTGACATTACCAATAGTATACATTTCAGTTTTCCACCAAAGTACTGAGTGCAAACCTAATGGAAACATTTTAAGTTAACTTTCCACATGATTCTGAGTTGTATAAAACTTGTTTCATGCCTCTGTTCAGCAAGACAAAAAAGTGGTTTTCTCAGTGCAGAAAAAGCTTTGACAGTAGCAATACTATACATTTGAGTTTTCCACCAAAGTACTGAGTGCAAACCTGATAGAAACATCTAAAGTTAACTTTCCACATGATTCTGAGCTGTATAAAACTAGTTTCATGGCTCTGCTCAGCAGGACAAAAAAGTCATTTTCTCAGTGCCTACAATGCTTTGACAAAAGCAATCGTATACATTTCAGTTTTCCAGCAAAGTACTGAGTGCAAACCTAGTGGAAACATCTAAAGTTAACTTTCCACATGATTCTGAGTTGTATGAAACTAGTTTCATGCCTCTGCTCAGCAAGAAACAAAGTGGTTTTCTCACTGCATACACTGCTTTGACATTACCAACAGTATACATTTCAGTTTTCCATCAAAGTACTGATTGCAAACTAATGGAAACATCTCAACTTAACTTTCCACATGATTCTGAGTTGTATAAAACTAGTTTCATGCATCTGTTCAGCAAGACAAAAAAGTGGTTTTCTCAGTGTCTACAATGCTTTGACAAAAGCAATCGTATACATTTCAGTTTTCCACAAAAGAACTGAGTGCAAACCTGATGGAAACATTTTAAGTTAACTTTCCACATGATTTTGAGTTGTTTAAAACTTGTTTCATGCCTCTGCTCAGCAAGACAAAAAAGTGGTTGTCTCATTGCATACAATGCTTTGCAAATAGCAATAGTATATATTTCAGTTTTCCAGCAAAGTACTTAGTGCAAACCTAATGGAAACTTCTAAAGTTAACTTTCCACATGATTCTGAGTTGTTTAAAAGTTGTTCCATAGCTCTGCTCAGCAAGACAAAAAAGTGGTTGTCTCATTGCAGACAATGCTTTGTCAATAGCAATAGTATACATTTCAGTTTTCCAGCAAAGTACTGAGTGCAAACCTAATGGAAACATTTTAAATTAACTTTCTCCATGATTCTGAGTTGTCTAAAACTTGTTTCATGCCTCTGCTCAGCAAGACAGCAAAGTGGTTTTCTCAGTGCATACAATGCTTTAACATTCCCAACAGTATACCTTTCAGTTTTCCATCAAAGTACTGATTGCAAACCTAATGCAAACATCTAAAGTTAACTTTCCACATGATTCTGAGTTGTATAAAACTAGTTTCATGCATCTGTTCAGCAAGACAAAAAAGTGGTTTTCTCAGTGTCTACAATGCTTTGACAAAAGCAATCGTATACATTTCAGTTTTACACAAAAGAACTGAGTGCAAACCTGATGGAAACATTTTAAATTAACTTTCCACATGATTCTGAGTTGTTTAAAAGTTGTTTCATGCCTCTGCTCAGCAAGACAAAAAAGTGGTTGTCTCATTGCATACAATGCTTTGTCAATAGCAATAGTATACATTTCAGTTTTCCAGCAAAGTACTGAGTGCAAACCCAATGGAAACTTCTAAAGTTAACTTTCCACATGATTCTGAGTTGTATAAAACTAGTTTCATGCCTGTGCTCAGCAAGAAACAAAGTGGTTTTCTCACTGCATACACTGCTTTGACATTACCAATACTATACATTTCAGTTTTCCATCAAAGTACTGATTGCAAACCTAATGGAAACATTTTAAGTTAACTTTCCACATGATTCTGAGTGGTTTAAAACTGGTTTCATGCCTCTTTTCAGCAAGACAAAAAAGAGGTTTTCTCAGTGCATAAAAAGCTTTGACAGTAGCAATACTATAAATTTGTGTTTTCCACCAAAGTACTGATTGCAAACCTAATGGAAACATCTCAACTTAACTTTCCACATGATTCTGAGTTGTATAAAACTTGTTTCATGCCTCTGATCAGCAAGTCAAAAAAGTGGTTTTCTCAGTGCATAAAATGCTTTGACATTACCAACAGTATACATTTCAGGTTTCCATCAAAGTACTGATTGTAAACTAATGGAAACATCTCAACTTAACTTTCCACATGATTCTGAGTTGTATAAAACTAGTTTCATGCATCTGTTCAGCAAGACAAAAAAGTGGTTTTCTCAGTGTCTACAATGCTTTTACAAAAGTAATCGTATACATTTCAGTTTTCCACAAAAGAAATGAGTGCAAACCTGATGGAAACATTTTAAGTTAACTTTCCACATGATTCTGAGCTGTATAAAACTTGTTTCATGCCTCTGCTCAGCAAGACAAAAACGTGGTTTTCTCATTGCATAAAATGCTTTGACTTTACCAACAGTATACATTTCAGTTTTCCATCAAAGTACTGATTGCAAACCTAATGGAAACATCTAAAGTTAACTTTCCACATGATTCTGAGCTGTATAAAACTAGTTTCATGGCTCTGCTCAGCAAGACAAAAAAGTGGTTTTCTCAGTGCCTACAATGCTTTGACAATAGCCATAGTATACATTTCAGTTTTCCACCAAAGTACTGAGTGCAAACCTAACGGAAACATTTTAAATTAACTTTCTCCATGATTCTGAGTTGTCTAAAACTTGTTTCATGCCTCTGCTCAGCAAGACAGCAAAGTGGTTTTCTCAGTGCATAGAATGCTTTGACATGCTCAGCAGTATACATTTCAGTTTTCCATCAAAGTACTGATTGCAAACCTAATGCAAACATCTAAAGTTAACTTTCCACATGATTCTGAGTTGTATAAAACTAGTTTCATGCATCTGTTCAGCAAGACAAAAAAGTGGTTTTCTCAGTATCTACAATGCTTTGACAAAAGCAATCGTATACATGTCAGTTTTACACAAAAGAACTGAGTGCAAACCTGATGGAAACATTTTAAATTAACTTTCCACATGATTCTGAGTTGTTTCAAACTTGTTTCATGCCTCTGCTCAGCAAGACAAAAAAGTGGTTGTCTCATTGCATACAATGCTTTGTCAATAGCAATAGTATACATTTCAGTTTTCCAGCAAAGTACTGATTGCAAACCTAATGCAAACATCTAAAGTTAACTTTCCACATGATTCTGAGTTGTTTAAAAGTTGTTTCATGGCTCTGCTCAGCAAGACAAAAAAGTGGTTTTCTCAGTGCATACAATGCTTTGACATTACCAACCGTATACATTTAGGTTTTCCATCAAAGTACTGAGTGCAAACCTAATGGAAACATCTAAATTTAACTTTACACATGATTCTGAGTTGTATAAAACTTGTTTCATGGCTCTGCTCAGCAAGACAAAAAAGTGTTTTTCTCAGTGCATACAATGCTTTGACAAAAGCAATCGTATACATTTCAGTTTTCCACAAAAGAAATGAGTGCAAACCTGATGGAAACATTTTAAGTTAACTTTCCACATGATTCTGAGCTGTATAAAACTTGTTTCATGCCTCTGCTCAGCAAGACTAAAAAGTGGTTGTCTCATTGCAGACAATGCTTTGTCAATAGCAATAGTATACATTTCAGTTTTCCAGCAAAGTACTGAGTGCAAACCTAATGGAAACATTTTAAATTAACTTTCTCCATGATTCTGAGTTGTCTAAAACTTGTTTCATGCCTCTGCTCAGCAAGACAGCAAAGTGGTTTTCTCAGTGCATACAATGCTTTAACATTCCCAACAGTATACCTTTCAGTTTTCCATCAAAGTACTGATTGCAAACCTAATGCAAACATCTAAAGTTAACTTTCCACATGATTCTGAGTTGTATAAAACTAGTTTCATGCATCTGTTCAGCAAGACAAAAAAGTGGTTTTCTCAGTGTCTACAATGCTTTGACAAAAGCAATCGTATACATTTCAGTTTTACACAAAAGAACTGAGTGCAAACCTGATGGAAACATTTTAAATTAACTTTCCACATGATTCTGAGTTGTTTAAAACTTGTTTCATGCCTCTGCTCAGCAAGACAAAAAAGTGGTTGTCTCATTGCATACAATGCTTTGTCAATAGCAATAGTATACATTTCAGTTTTCCAGCAAAGTACTGAGTGCAAACCTAATGGAAACTTCTAAAGTTAACTTTCGACATGATTCTGAGTTGTATAAAACTAGTTTCATGCCTGTGCTCAGCAAGAAACAAAGTTGTTTTCTCACTGCATACACTGCTTTGACATTACCAATACTATACATTTCAGTTTTCCATCAAAGTACTGAGTGCAAACCTAATGGAAACGTCTTAACGTAACTTTCCAATGATTCTGAGTTGTATAAAAGTTGTTAAATGACTCTGCTCAGCAAGACAACAAAGTGGTTTTCTCAGTGCTTACAATGCTTTGACATTACCAATAGTATACATTTCAGTTTTCCACCAAAGTACTGAGTGCAAACCTAATGGAAACATTTTAAGTTAACTTTCCACATGATTCTGAGTTGTATAAAACTTGTTTCATGCCTCTGTTCAGCAAGACAAAAAAGTGGTTTTCTCAGTGCAGAAAAAGCTTTGACAGTAGCAATACTATACATTTGAGTTTTCCACCAAAGTACTGAGTGCAAACCTGATAGAAACATCTAAAGTTAACTTTCCACATGATTCTGAGCTGTATAAAACTAGTTTCATGGCTCTGCTCAGCAGGACAAAAAAGTCATTTTCTCAGTGCCTACAATGCTTTGACAAAAGCAATCGTATACATTTCAGTTTTCCAGCAAAGTACTGAGTGCAAACCTAGTGGAAACATCTAAAGTTAACTTTCCACATGATTCTGAGTTGTATGAAACCAGTTTCATGCCTCTGCTCAGCAAGAAACAAAGTGGTTTTCTCACTGCATACACTGCTTTGACATTACCAACAGTATACATTTCAGTTTTCCATCAAAGTACTGATTGCAAACTAATGGAAACATCTCAACTTAACTTTCCACATGATTCTGAGTTGTATAAAACTAGTTTCATGCATCTGTTCAGCAAGACAAAAAAGTGGTTTTCTCAGTGTCTACAATGCTTTGACAAAAGCAATCGTATACATTTCAGTTTTCCACAAAAGAACTGAGTGCAAACCTGATGGAAACATTTTAAGTTAACTTTCCACATGATTTTGAGTTGTTTAAAACTTGTTTCATGCCTCTGCTCAGCAAGACAAAAAAGTGGTTGTCTCATTGCATACAATGCTTTGCAAATAGCAATAGTATATATTTCAGTTTTCCAGCAAAGTACTGAGTGCAAACCTAATGGAAACTTCTAAAGTTAACTTTCCACATGATTCTGAGTTGTTTAAAAGTTGTTTCATAGCTCTGCTCAGCAAGACAAAAAAGTGGTTGTCTCATTGCAGACAATGCTTTGTCAATAGCAATAGTATACATTTCAGTTTTCCAGCAAAGTACTGAGTGCAAACCTAATGGAAACATTTTAAATTAACTTTCTCCATGATTCTGAGTTGTCTAAAACTTGTTTCATGCCTCTGCTCAGCAAGACAGCAAAGTGGTTTTCTCAGTGCATACAATGCTTTAACATTCCCAACAGTATACCTTTCAGTTTTCCATCAAAGTACTGATTGCAAACCTAATGCAAACATCTAAAGTTAACTTTCCACATGATTCTGAGTTGTATAAAACTAGTTTCATGCATCTGTTCAGCAAGACAAAAAAGTGGTTTTCTCAGTGTCTACAATGCTTTGACAAAAGCAATCGTATACATTTCAGTTTTACACAAAAGAACTGAGTGCAAACCTGATGGAAACATTTTAAATTAACTTTCCACATGATTCTGAGTTGTTTAAAAGTTGTTTCATGCCTCTGCTCAGCAAGACAAAAAAGTGGTTGTCTCATTGCATACAATGCTTTGTCAATAGCAATAGTATACATTTCAGTTTTCCAGCAAAGTACTGAGTGCAAACCTAATGGAAACATTTTAAATTAACTTTCTCCATGATTCTGAGTTGTCTAAAACTTGTTTCATGCCTCTGCTCAGCAAGACAGCAAAGTGGTTTTCTCAGTGCATACAATGCTTTAACATTCCCAACAGTATACCTTTCAGTTTTCCATCAAAGTACTGATTGCAAACCTAATGCAAACATCTAAAGTTAACTTTCCACATGATTCTGAGTTGTATAAAACTAGTTTCATGCATCTGTTCAGCAAGACAAAAAAGTGGTTTTCTCAGTGTCTACAATGCTTTGACAAAAGCAATCGTATACATTTCAGTTTTACACAAAAGAACTGAGTGCAAACCTGATGGAAACATTTTAAATTAACTTTCCACATGATTCTGAGATGTTTAAAACTTGTTTCATGCCTCTGCTCAGCAAGACAAAAAAGTGGTTGTCTCATTGCATACAATGCTTTGTCAATAGCAATAGTATACATTTCAGTTTTCCAGCAAAGTACTGAGTGCAAACCTAATGGAAACTTCTAAAGTTAACTTTCGACATGATTCTGAGTTGTATAAAACTAGTTTCATGCCTGTGCTCAGCAAGAAACAAAGTTGTTTTCTCACTGCATACACTGCTTTGACATTACCAATACTATACATTTCAGTTTTCCATCAAAGTACTGAGTGCAAACCTAATGGAAACGTCTTAACGTAACTTTCCAATGATTCTGAGTTGTATAAAAGTTGTTAAATGACTCTGCTCAGCAAGACAACAAAGTGGTTTTCTCAGTGCTTACAATGCTTTGACATTACCAATAGTATACATTTCAGTTTTCCACCAAAGTACTGAGTGCAAACCTAATGGAAACATTTTAAGTTAACTTTCCACATGATTCTGAGTTGTATAAAACTTGTTTCATGCCTCTGTTCAGCAAGACAAAAAAGTGGTTTTCTCAGTGCAGAAAAAGCTTTGACAGTAGCAATACTATACATTTGAGTTTTCCACCAAAGTACTGAGTGCAAACCTGATAGAAACATCTAAAGTTAACTTTCCACATGATTCTGAGCTGTATAAAACTAGTTTCATGGCTCTGCTCAGCAGGACAAAAAAGTCATTTTCTCAGTGCCTACAATGCTTTGACAAAAGCAATCGTATACATTTCAGTTTTCCAGCAAAGTACTGAGTGCAAACCTAGTGGAAACATCTAAAGTTAACTTTCCACATGATTCTGAGTTGTATGAAACCAGTTTCATGCCTCTGCTCAGCAAGAAACAAAGTGGTTTTCTCACTGCATACACTGCTTTGACATTACCAACAGTATACATTTCAGTTTTCCATCAAAGTACTGATTGCAAACTAATGGAAACATCTCAACTTAACTTTCCACATGATTCTGAGTTGTATAAAACTAGTTTCATGCATCTGTTCAGCAAGACAAAAAAGTGGTTTTCTCAGTGTCTACAATGCTTTGACAAAAGCAATCGTATACATTTCAGTTTTCCACAAAAGAACTGAGTGCAAACCTGATGGAAACATTTTAAGTTAACTTTCCACATGATTTTGAGTTGTTTAAAACTTGTTTCATGCCTCTGCTCAGCAAGACAAAAAAGTGGTTGTCTCATTGCATACAATGCTTTGCAAATAGCAATAGTATATATTTCAGTTTTCCAGCAAAGTACTGAGTGCAAACCTAATGGAAACTTCTAAAGTTAACTTTCCACATGATTCTGAGTTGTTTAAAAGTTGTTTCATAGCTCTGCTCAGCAAGACAAAAAAGTGGTTGTCTCATTGCAGACAATGCTTTGTCAATAGCAATAGTATACATTTCAGTTTTCCAGCAAAGTACTGAGTGCAAACCTAATGGAAACATTTTAAATTAACTTTCTCCATGATTCTGAGTTGTCTAAAACTTGTTTCATGCCTCTGCTCAGCAAGACAGCAAAGTGGTTTTCTCAGTGCATACAATGCTTTAACATTCCCAACAGTATACCTTTCAGTTTTCCATCAAAGTACTGATTGCAAACCTAATGCAAACATCTAAAGTTAACTTTCCACATGATTCTGAGTTGTATAAAACTAGTTTCATGCATCTGTTCAGCAAGACAAAAAAGTGGTTTTCTCAGTGTCTACAATGCTTTGACAAAAGCAATCGTATACATTTCAGTTTTACACAAAAGAACTGAGTGCAAACCTGATGGAAACATTTTAAATTAACTTTCCACATGATTCTGAGTTGTTTAAAAGTTGTTTCATGCCTCTGCTCAGCAAGACAAAAAAGTGGTTGTCTCATTGCATACAATGCTTTGTCAATAGCAATAGTATACATTTCAGTTTTCCAGCAAAGTACTGAGTGCAAACCTAATGGAAACTTCTAAAGTTAACTTTCCACATGATTCTGAGTTGTATAAAACTAGTTTCATGCCTGTGCTCAGCAAGAAACAAAGTTGTTTTCTCACTGCATACACTGCTTTGACATTACCAATACTATACATTTCAGTTTTCCATCAAAGTACTGATTGCAAACCTAATGGAAACATTTTAAGTTAACTTTCCACATGATTCTGAGTGGTTTAAAACTGGTTTCATGCCTCTTTTCAGCAAGACAAAAAAGAGGTTTTCTCAGTGCATAAAAAGCTTTGACAGTAGCAATACTATAAATTTGTGTTTTCCACCAAAGTACTGATTGCAAACCTAATGGAAACATCTCAACTTAACTTTCCACATGATTCTGAGTTGTATAAAACTTGTTTCATGCCTCTGATCATCAAGTCAAAAAAGTGGTTTTCTCAGTGCATAAAATGCTTTGACATTACCAACAGTATACATTTCAGGTTTCCATCAAAGTACTGAGTGCAAACCTAATGGAAACGTCTTAACGTAACTTTCCAATGATTCTGAGTTGTATAAAAGTTGTTAAATGACTCTGCTCAGCAAGACAACAAAGTGGTTTTCTCAGTGCTTACAATGCTTTGACATTACCAATAGTATACATTTCAGTTTTCCACCAAAGTACTGAGTGCAAACCTAATGGAAACATTTTAAGTTAACTTTCCACATGATTCTGAGTTGTATAAAACTTGTTTCATGCCTCTGTTCAGCAAGACAAAAAAGTGGTTTTCTCAGTGCAGAAAAAGCTTTGACAGTAGCAATACTATACATTTGAGTTTTCCACCAAAGTACTGAGTGCAAACCTGATAGAAACATCTAAAGTTAACTTTCCACATGATTCTGAGTTGTATAAAACTAGTTTCATGGCTCTGCACAGCAGGACAAAAAAGTCATTTTCTCAGTGCCTACAATGCTTTGACAAAAGCAATCGTATACATTTCAGTTTTCCAGCAAAGTACTGAGTGCAAACCTAGTGGAAACATCTAAAGTTAACTTTCCACATGATTCTGAGTTGTATGAAACTAGTTTCATGCCTCTGCTCAGCAAGAAACAAAGTGGTTTTCTCACTGCATACACTGCTTTGACATTACCAACAGTATACATTTCAGTTTTCCATCAAAGTACTGATTGCAAACTAATGGAAACATCTCAACTTAACTTTCCACATGATTCTGAGTTGTATAAAACTAGTTTCATGCATCTGTTCAGCAAGACAAAAAAGTGGTTTTCTCAGTGTCTACAATGCTTTGACAAAAGCAATCGTATACATTTCAGTTTTCCACAAAAGAACTGAGTGCAAACTTGATGGAAACATTTTAAGTTAACTTTCCACATGATTTTGAGTTGTTTAAAACTTGTTTCATGCCTCTGCTCAGCAAGACAAAAAAGTGGTTGTCTCATTGCATACAATGCTTTGCAAATAGCAATAGTATATATTTCAGTTTTCCAGCAAAGTACTGAGTGCAAACCTAATGGAAACTTCTAAAGTTAACTTTCCACATGATTCTGAGTTGTTTAAAAGTTGTTTCATAGCTCTGCTCAGCAAGACAAAAAAGTGGTTGTCTCTTTGCAGACAATGCTTTGTCAATAGCAATAGTATACATTTCAGTTTTCCAGCAAAGTACTGAGTGCAAACCTAATGGAAACGTCTTAACGTAACTTTCCAATGATTCTGAGTTGTATAAAAGTTGTTAAATGACTCTGCTCAGCAAGACAACAAAGTGGTTTTCTCAGTGCTTACAATGCTTTGACATTACCAATAGTATACATTTCAGTTATCCACCAAAGTACTGAGTGCAAACCTAATGGAAACATTTTAAGTTAACTTTCCACATGATTCTGAGTTGTATAAAACTTGTTTCATGCCTCTGTTCAGCAAGACAAAAAAGTGGTTTTCTCAGTGTCTACAATGCTTTGACAAAAGCAATCGTGTACATTTCAGTTTTCCACAAAAGAACTGAGTGCAAACCTGATGGAAACATTTTAAGTTAACTTTCCACATGATTCTGAGTTGTTTCAAACTTGTTTCATGCCTCTGCTCAGCAAGACAAAAAAGTGGTTGTCTCATTGCATACAATGCTTTGTCAATAGCAATAGTATATATTTCAGTTTTCCAGCAAAGTACTGAGTGCAAACCTAATGGAAACTTCTAAAGCTAACTTTCCACATGATTCTGAGTTGTTTAAAAGTTGTTTCATGGCTCTGCTCAGCAAGACAAAAAAGTGGTTTTCTCAGTGCATAAAATGCTTTGACAATAGCAATAGTATACATTTCAGTTTTCCAGCAAAGTACTGAGTGCAAACCTAATGGAAACATTTTAAATCAACTTTCTCCATGATTCTGAGTTGTCTAAAACTTGTTTCATGCCTCTGCTCAGCAAGACAAAAATGTGTTTTCTAAGTGTCTACAATGCTTTGACAAAAGCAATCGTATACATTTCAGTTTTACACAAAAGAACTGAGTGCAAACCTGATGGAGACATTTTAAATTAACTTTCCACATGATTCTGAGTTGTTTAATACTTGTTTCATGGCTCTGCTCAGCAAGACAAAAAAGTGGTTTTCTCAGTGCCTACAATGCTTTGACAATAGCCATAGTATACATTTCAGTTTTCCACCAAAGTACTGAGTGCAAACCTAATGGAAACATTTTAAATTAACTTTCTCCATGATTCTAAGTTGTCTAAAACTTGTTTCATGCCTCTGCTCAGCAAGACAGCAAGTGGTTTTCTCAGTGCATACAATGCTTTGACATTCCCAACAGTATACATTTCAGTTTTCTATCAAAGTACTGATTGCAAACCTAATGGAAACATCTCAACTTAAATTTCCACATGATTCTGAGTTGTATAAAACTAGTTTCATGGCTCTGCTCAGCAAGACAAAAAAGTGCTTTTCTCAGTGCATAAAATGCTTTGACAATAGCAATAGTATACATTTCAGTTTTCCATCAAAATACTGAGTGCAAACCTCATGGAAACATTTTAAATTAACTTTCTCCATGATTCTGAGTTGTCTAAAACTTGTTTCATGCCTCTGCTCAGCAAGACAGCAAAGTGGTTTTCTCAGTGCATACAATGCTTTAACATTCCCAACAGTATACCTTTCAGTTTTCCATCAAAGTACTGATTGCAAACCTAATGCAAACATCTAAAGTTAACTTTCCACATGATTCTGAGTTGTATAAAACTAGTTTCATGCATCTGTTCAGCAAGACAAAAAAGTGGTTTTCTCAGTGTCTACAATGCTTTGACAAAAGCAATCGTATACATTTCAGTTTTACACAAAAGAACTGAGCGCAAACCTGATGGAAACATTTTAAATTAACTTTCCACATGATTCTGAGTTGTTTCAAACTTGTTTCATGCCTCTGCTCAGCAAGACAAAAAAGTGGTTGTCTCATTGCATACAATGCTTTGTCAATAGCAATAGTATACATTTCAGTTTTCCAGCAAAGTACTGAGTGCAAACCTAATGGAAACTTCTAAAGTTAACTTTCCACATGATTCTGAGTTGTTTAAAAGTTGTTTCATGGCTCTGCTCAGCAAGACAAAAAAGCGGTTTTCTCAGTGCATACAATGCTTTGACATTACCAACCGTATACATTTAGGTTTTCCATCAAAGTACTGAGTGCAAACCTAATGGAAACATCTAAAGTTAACTTTCCAGATGATTCTGAGCTATATAAAACTAGCTTCATGGCTCTGCTCAGCAAGACAAAAAAGTGGTTTTCTCAGTGTCTACAATGCTTTGACAAAAGTAATCGTATACATTTCAGTTTTCCACAAAAGAAATGAGTGCAAACCTGATGGAAACATTTTAAGTTAACTTTCCACATGATTCTGAGCTGTATAAAACTTGTTTCATGCCTCTGCTCAGCAAGACAAAAACGTGGTTTTCTCATTGCATAAAATGCTTTGACTTTACCAACAGTATACATTTCAGTTTTCCATCAAAGTACTGATTGCAAACCTAATGGAAACATCTAAAGTTAACTTTCCACATGATTCTGAGCTGTATAAAACTAGTTTCATGGCTCTGCTCAGCAAGACAAAAAAGTGGTTTTCTCAGTGCCTACAATGCTTTGACAATAGCCACAGTATACATTTCAGTTTTCCACCAAAGTACTGAGTGCAAACCTAATGGAAACATTTTAAATTAACTTTCTCCATGATTCTGAGTTGTCTAAATCTTGTTTCATGCCTCTGCTCAGCAAGACAGCAAAGTGGTTTTCTCAGTGCATAGAATGCTTTGACATTCTCAGCAGTATACATTTCATGTTTTCCATCAAAGTACTGATTGCAAACCTAATGGAAACATCTCAACTTAACTTTCCACATGATTCTGAGTTGTAGAAAACTAGTTTCATGGCTCTGCTCAGCAAGACAAATAAGTGCTTTTCTCAGTGCATAAAATGCTTTGACAATAGCAATAGTATACATTTCAGTTTTCCACCAAAATACTGAGTGCAAACCTAATGGAAACATTTTAAATTAACTTTCTCCATGATTCTGAGTTGTCTAAAACTTGTTTCATGCCGCTGCTCAGAAAGACAGCAAAGTGGTTTTCTCAGTGCATACAATGCTTTAACATTCCCAACAGTATACCTTTCAGTTTTCCATCAAAGTACTGATTGCAAACCTAATGCAAACATCTAAAGTTAACTTTCCACATGATTCTGAGTTGTTTAAAACTAGTTTCATGCCTCTGCTCAGCAAGACAAAAAAGTGGTTGTCTCATTGCATACAATGCTTTGTCAATGGCAATAGTATACATTTCAGTTTTCCAGCAAAGTACTGAGTGCAAACCTAATGGAAACTTCTAAAGTTAACTTTCCACATGATTCTGAGTTGTATAAAACTAGTTTCATGCCTGTGCTCAGCAAGAAACAAAGTGGTTTTCTCACTGCATACACTGCTTTGACATTACCAATACTATACATTTCAGTTTTCCATCAAAGTACTGATTGCAAACCTAATGGAAACATTTTAAGTTAACTTTCCACATGATTCTGAGTGGTTTAAAACTGGTTTCATGCCTCTTTTCAGCAAGACAAAAAAGAGGTTTTCTCAGTGCATAAAAAGCTTTGACAGTAGCAATACTATAAATTTGTGTTTTCCACCAAAGTACTGATTGCAAACCTAATGGAAACATCTCAACTTAACTTTCCACATGATTCTGAGTTGTATAAAACTTGTTTCATGCCTCTGATCAGCAAGACAAAAAAGTGGTTTTCTCAGTGCATAAAATGCTTTGACATTACCAACAGTATACATTTCAGGTTTCCATCAAAGTACTGATTGCAAACTAATGGAAACATCTCAACTTAACTTTCCACATGATTCTGAGTTGTATAAAACTAGTTTCATGCATCTGTTCAGCAAGACATAAAAGTGGTTTTCTCAGTGTCTACAATGCTTTGACAAATGTAATCGTATACATTTCAGTTTTACACAAAAGAAATGAGTGCAAACCTGATGGAAACATTTTAAGTTAACTTTCCACATGATTCTGAGCTGTATAAAACTTGTTTCATGCCTCTGCTCAGCAAGACAAAAACGTGGTTTTCTCATTGCATAAAATGCTTTGACTTTACCAACAGTATACATTTCAGTTTTCCATCAAAGTACTGATTGCAAACCTAATGGAAACATCTAAAGTTAAGTTTCCACATGATTCTGAGCTGTATAAAACTAGTTTCATGGCTCTGCTCAGCAAGACAAAAAAGTGGTTTTCTCAGTGCCTACAATGCTTTGACAATAGCCATAGTATACATTTCAGTTTTCCACCAAAGTACTGAGTGCAAACCTAACGGAAACATTTTAAATTAACTTTCTCCATGATTCTGAGTTGTCTAAAACTTGTTTCATGCCTCTGCTCAGCAAGACAGCAAAGTGGTTTTCTCAGTGCATAGAATGCCTTGACATTCTCAGCAGTATACATTTCAGTTTTCCATCAAAGTACTGATTGCAAACCTAATGCAAACATCTAAAGTTAACTTTCCACATGATTCTGAGTTGTATAAAACTAGTTTCATGCATCTGTTCAGCAAGACAAAAAAGTGGTTTTCTCAGTGTCTACAATGCTTTGACAAAAGCAATCGTATACATTTCAGTTTTACACAAAAGAACTGAGTGCAAACCTGATGGAAACATTTTAAATTAACTTTCCACATGATTCTGAGTTGTTTCAAACTTGTTTCATGCCTCTGCTCAGCAAGACAAAAAAGTGGTTGTCTCATTGCATACAATGCTTTGTCAATAGCAATAGTATACATTTCAGTTTTCCAGCAAAGTACTGAGTGCAAACCTAATGGAAACTTCTAAAGTTAACTTTCCACATGATTCTGAGTTGTTTAAAAGTTGTTTCATGGCTCTGCTCAGCAAGACAAAAAAGTGGTTTTCTCAGTGCATACAATGCTTTGACATTACCAACCGTATACATTTAGGTTTTCCATCAAAGTACTGAGTGCAAACCTATTGGAAACATCTAAATTTAACTTTACACATGATTCTGAGTTGTATAAAACTTGTTTCATGGCTCTGCTCAGCAAGACAAAAAAGTGTTTTTCTCAGTGCATACAATGCTTTGACAAAAGCAATCGTATACATTTCAGTTTTCCACAAAAGAAATGAGTGCAAACCTGATGGAAACATTTTAGGTTAACTTTCCACATGATTCTGAGCTGTATAAAACTTGTTTCATGCCTCTGCTCAGCAAGACAAAAAAGTGGTTGTCTCCTTGCAGACAATGCTTTGTCAATAGCAATAGTATACATTTCAGTTTTCCAGCAAAGTACTGAGTACAAACCTAATGGAAACATTTTAAATTAACTTTCTCCATGATTCTGAGTTGTCTAAAACTTGTTTCATGCCGCTGCTCAGAAAGACAGCAAAGTGGTTTTCTCAGTGCATACAATGCTTTAACATTCCCAACAGTATACCTTTCAGTTTTCCATCAAAGTACTGATTGCAAACCTAATGCAAACATCTAAAGTTAACTTTCCACATGATTCTGAGTTGTATAAAACTAGTTTCATGCATCTGTTCAGCAAGACAAAAAAGTGGTTTTCTCAGTGTCTACAATGCTTTGACCAAAGCAATCGTATACATTTCAGTTTTACACAAAAGAACTGCGTGCAAACCTGATGGAAACATTTTAAATTAACTTTCCACATGATTCTGAGTTGTTTAAAACTAGTTTCATGCCTCTGCTCAGCAAGACAAAAAAGTGGTTGTCTCATTGCATACAATGCTTTGTCAATGGCAATAGTATACATTTCAGTTTTCCAGCAAAGTACTGAGTGCAAACCTAATGGAAACTTCTAAAGTTAACTTTCCACATGATTCTGAGTTGTATAAAACTAGTTTCATGCCTCTGCTCAGCAAGACAAAAAAGTGGTTGTCTCATTGCATACAATGCTTTGTCAATGGCAATAGTATACATTTCAGTTTTCCAGCAAAGTACTGAGTGCAAACCTAATGGAAACTTCTAAAGTTAACTTTCCACA